>NW_007727313.1:245444-253519 GCF_000696425.1 Galeopterus variegatus
GCGCCCGCACCGCGCTCAACCAGTGAGCGGACCGGTCTCTATATGGGATCCGAACCCTCGGCGGGAGCACTGCCGCACTCCCAAGCGCCGCACTCTACCGAGTGCGCCACCGGGCCGGCCCCCCAGGTATCTTTTTATTTGTAAAAACACGGTATCACATGATTAGCATTTTTCTGCAACATGCTTGCTTCACATAACAATAATCATGAGGATTATTTCTTGTTAGTTTACATATTGATCTGACTCTTTAAAAACCGGAATTCTGTTAAATACTGTTAAATAATAAGTGGTATGACTGTTAAAGACAGTGTTGCAATGGAAATAACATTTACACATGTATTTTAGTACTTCTTTAGAAATGGATCTTTCTAATCTAATCTAGTATTAGAATTTGTGTTTTTTAAATGCAGATAATTATCATCTCCCAGAAAATACTAATTTATCTCCAATAGTGGGCATTCTTGGTGCCCCACCTAGATCCCCTTGGCTGAGTAGGTGCCTGTTCCCAGCTGCTGACAGCATTGGCTGCTGATGACTCCTGGCTGCCCCCTTCTCCAGAGACGTGTCCTTGGATGACAGATGTTGTTGCCTTGCCCAGGAAGTTACCTGTCTCTCACTGTTCACCTGCCTTGGTCAGCCCACTGCCAGTGGTTGGAACCTGGGGTGCAAAAAGCTGGGGCCTCTTGTTTCAAGACTGGACAAACTCTGTAGGTGCAGTTCATGCCCCAGAACACCCCATGGGATCAGGCTGAAGCCAGACTCCAGCCGAGCCCTCATCTGTGACTAGCTCTTTCCCCTGCCTTAGCCCATTTGCCTCCCTTGCTTTCTCAGTGAATCACATGCATCCAAATCCCAAAGCACTCTGGCCCCAGCAGTGTATGGGAATTTCTGAACTGGATGTTATCAATCTTTTTATATTTTCTTATCTGATAAGTGAAAAATGATGTCACAAAAATTTGCATTTCCATATTATCGGTCATATTAACATTTTTATATATGTTTATCACTTATTTTTTCTTAATTCTGTTTATATTCTTTGCCTATATTTCTATTGGGCTATTTTTTTTGCCCCTTATTGATTTCTAGGAGCTCTATATATTATAAATAATTACTTTGTTATTTATTAAGTGTTTTCTCTTAGTTTTGTTTTTTTTCTTCTTTTAAATTTTATGATGTCAATTGCTCTACCAAAAGTTGTGCTTTGAAAGTACTACCCTATTTAAAAGTTATATATAAAAAACAAAAGCAAACAAAAGACTAAAAGTTGTATACATGATTCTCGTATATTTTTTCTGATATTTATATATATATATATATATTTTTTTTTTTTTTAAGTGGTGATATAAGATGAAGGTAGGGTGGTAATATCCTTATAATTGGACTTTTCTCTCCATATCTTTAGCTATGGCTTTTAAACTCAGACAGTTTGGTGATTGCATCTTTGAGAAGTTTCAAATGTATCAGAAAATTTCCCCTGTTTGAAGACACATTGAAAGCAGATTCTGATTCTCCCTGGAATGCTGTCAAGGTCCTCTACCAGCCATGCATCAAAAGTAGGAACGAAAAGTAAGTTGTGCTTTTTTTTTTCTCATTAAACATTATATTTTCGCTTCTGTTTCCATGTTGGTGTTAAGAAATCAATGAGTTAAATGGTACTATACCACTTCCCTACTTGAAGCTGCTAGGAGTCATACTGCTAAATACTATGCTTTAAAATTTTTAGATCATATGAATTATTGCAGATGACTCATGGTAATATGCAGAGAGCTCGCTTTTACTGAAAATAATTGGTCTTTTCTTGTAATCTCAGCTGTCAATACATATGGCTGCTGTACTAAATCAGGCTTCAAAAACTATGAATATTTACTGATAAGCACTTTCCAGGCATCAGGATATGATAGTGAATGAGACACAGTCCCTGCCTCCTGGGGTCGTCATTCTAATAGGGGGAAGGCAGACCATAAACAAAACAGACAAAAAACCCAAAACAAAATCAAAGACTTATATGGCTCTTATTACGTGTCAGGCACTCATCTATGAGCTTCTAGCTCATTTAAGCCTAACAACAGCCCTGTGGGATAGGTACTATTATCACCTGCGTTTTAAAGGTAAAAGACACAGGTGGTAAATTATTCTAGTGAAAAATGAAGCAAGGTAAGATAGTTTGGGAGTGTAGGATGGGTGTAGTAGGCTGTCCTTTATATTGAAGCATTAGGGAAGTTTCCTCAGATAAGGTGATATTAAAGTGGCAAATTCGAAGGAAGTGAAGTGTTGAGCCATATCTAAGGAAAGAGCATTCAAAAGAGCAGGCGGAACAGCAAGTATTCTTATTTGAACATATTGGAAGTTTATATGCGTCCTCTACTCTCAGGTGGATTTGATCAAATTTGTACTAAGAACAGAAACATCCCAGTCTTTTTCTGGGAAGTAAATAAGACATTTAAAAAAATTATTGCTTCTCTTTGTTTCTTTTTTTGTTTTTTAGTTTTTTTTTTAATGATGCAGTACTTCATCACGTCCCTCTGTAGAAGTAAAAGTTTTTTGTGTATTCATATACTCCTTTTTCTATTTATTTAACATCTTAACATAATTGGAATGATACATGTGTATTTTTTATACTTAACAAAATACAAAACAAAACACTGTGTCCTGGAGAGTCTATGTTAATACTTCCCATTTTATGCAGTGGTTGTAAATGACTTAACTATTTTTCTGTTGGTGGATATTTGGGTTATTACTATTTTGCTGTTATAATTAGTATTGCGCTGTGTACTATTATTTGTTTTGTGATTATATGTACTTTTTTATGAGTGATTTCTAGAGGTACAGTTGCCTAGTCAAAGGTTATGGATGTTTAAAATTTTGGTATATATCAAGTTGTTTTGCAAAGGCATTGCAAATTTGATTTCCTACCTGAAATTTCTATAAATGCCCATTTCCCTGCACTCTCACCAAAACTGCCATTTAAATTTTTGCCATCTGATGCCAGTCTAAATGAAACAGGTTCTGAAAGGGCGCACGGACCCGAGCTGATAAGACGACAGGACCCGAGCTGACAGTTCGCCAGAGAAGTTCCACTTTATTCAAGGACTGCGTGTATATTTATAGGGAGCTGCGTTCCGGGTTTTGATAGGGGGTGGACGGGGCGGTAGCCGATTGGACGGGCCTGGGCAGGAGGTGAGCCTTGACCTGTGACTAGTTGAGGTCTGGCACCGGCGGGCTTCTACTGTGGAGAAGAACCCGGAAGGGCGCCATATTGCTAGGGAATGCTTTCCCCCTCCCCCTCTGCTTGAGTGCCCACGGTATCCTTACAGGTTCAATGGACTACTCTTGTGATTTATTGAGGCATGATCAAAGGGTATAACTTGTGCATTTTATGTTTTTGAGAACTTTTAGAGCTGGATTTTTTGTATTTTTTTTGGTGCGTGTGTGTGACCTAAGGTATGGTCAACTTTTAAGCTGTTCATTTGTTAGATTCTCTGTTGATATGTGTGTGTGTGTGTATACCTTTTGTATTTAGATATATATAGTCAAATTTATTAAAACTTTATATTTATCTTTTCTATTTTTTTGAAATGTGGACTGTTGAGAAAGGTGTGTTAAATCTCATACTATGACTATAAAAGTAACTTTCTTCTGGTTTTGATATCAGTTTTTGCATTATGTATTTCGAAGCTATGTTATTAGAGATATAAAAGTTAGTAACGTGAAAACTTGACTGATTGCATATTTTATCAATAAGAAATTTTGCTCTTCTTCCATTTGATGCTATTTTTCCTTTAATAATAGTTTGCCTGATGTTAATATTGCTGTTTACTTTTTTTTTTTTTTAAAAGATGACCGGTAAGGGGATCTTAACCCTTGACTTGGTGTTGTCATCACCACGCTCAGCCAGTGAGCGAACCGGCCATCCCTATATGGGATCCAAACCCGGGGCCTTGGTGTTATCAGCACCGCACTCTACCGAGTGAGCCACAGGCCGGCCCGCTGTTTACTTTTTGCATTTCTTTATTTTTAGTTGTCCTGTGTCATTTTATCTTGGGTGAATGTCTCATTAACATGCCTTGTAAACTGTATGTGATGGGATATTTTCAAATTCCAATATGAGAGTTTATTTTAACAGTGCATTTAATTAATTCACATTTATTGTGATTATTGATATAGTTGGACTCAGTCTGCTATCTTTTAGATTGGTTGCCTTCTCCGTGTCATTTCTTTCCTCTGATGATTGGGAAGTAAAAAATATCTATTTCAAAGTGATTTTTAGTGGTTAACCTTAAAAGTTGAACACACATATTTACACTTTTTTTCCCCCATCATTATCTAGATTTAATTAGTATCCATCTGGTAGAGTTTGGATGTGCTGTCCCCACAAAACTCATGTGGAAATCTGATTCCCAATTTGACAGTGTTGGGAGCTGTTTGAGTCATGGGAGCAGATCCCTCATGAATGGATTAAGACTGTGGGGTGGGGGTCCAAAGTGAGATCTCGCTCTATTAGTTCCTACGAGAGCTGGTTGTTTAAAAGACCCTGGCACCTGCCTCCTCTCTCCCTCTCTCGCTTCTTCTTGCCATGTGATCTGCTTGTACCTGCCAGCTGCCTGCTGCTTTCCACCATGAGTAGAAGCAGCCTGAGGCCCAGGCCAGATGCAGGTGTCCCAGAATCATAAGCCAAATAAACCTCTGTTCTTTACAAATAACCCAGTTTCGGGTATTCTGTTATAGCAACACAAAATGGACTAAACACCATCCTCTTCACTAGAACATGGAAAGACTGCTGTATTTCTTCTTTTGCTTCCTCTCTCACCTACTTCCTCCTATGTGTTGAGATCACCTGTGATTCTGATGATGGTGGGTTTTTTTTTCTTAAAGAAATATCAAGCCAAAGCCCAACCCCATTCATTTGTTTACCTCTTATTCTCATACGTCATGACCATGAATGCTTTTTAACATTTTTATTATATAAATACATAGTATTGTTTGATATGTTTTAAAGATATTTATAATTTTGTACTCTATCTTTTTACAACTTTTTTTCATTCAATATTCTTTGTTTCATTTTTTAATTTAATGAAGTATACTCTTTAACAGTTCTTTTAAACTGGGACTGTAGTCAGTCTTTGACTATCTGAAAATGTCTTATACCTATTCTCAGGAAATCTTTAGAAGTTTTTCTTTATCTTTAGTATTCTAAGATTTCATACAGATGGATCTAAATGTGTGTTCACTCAATATTTTCTCTTATGTCATAATTTGTCTTGTCTTACAGATACAATATTTTCTCAATCTCTGCAAGAATAAGTCTTTGGATTTTTTCTATTAACTGTTTTTCCTTGGGTATTAGTTCTTTTTTTGAAAAGAGAGGTTGAGTTTGGTACCTCTCTTTCATGGCATTGCTTTTCCCAAATGTTTGATGAATTCACTAGAATTCCTGCACTAGGATGTAAACTCCATGAGAGCCAGGATTGTGCCTGTCTTATTCATCTAGATGAGTACTTGAAAAAGTGCTCATAACGTACAACATATGTCTACATTTAGTAAAACTCTTTTTAAATGAATGGTACATGGTTTTCTGCTTATCTTTGTATTAGATAATTACTGTTCATCTATTGGTGACTCTGGGTTCTTGTTACCATAGCCTGCCTTTATGAATTAGTGAAAGAACCCAAAAGATATGCTAATCTGGATGTGCCCATTTGTCACTTCTTACCATGCAATGGAGACGCAAACATTACTGAGAGCCCAAATATTAAGAGCAGTGAGAAGCCTGGAGGTACTGCACGGAGATAACTCCCTCAGGAAGGGAGAAACAAGGTGCAGACCTGAGTCAGTATTTGTTTCAGCTTTTATTGTAAAGACAAGGAAATACAAGAGAAAAAACAACTTAATCATTTATCAAAGGAATGAAAAGAAATTGGCTATGGGGCAATCTCTGGAAAACATCTTGAGAAACAAAGGAAAGGGAGTAAAGTTGGATAATAAATGACCTTAATGTTCTTATCTAATCTAGCAGAAACTATTTGCTGTTTTCAGCACTTAGGTTCTGCATAAGTGCATTTAAGACTTTTGCCCTTTGTGCACTCCTTGTTCTTTGTCAAGCCTATGTGCTCCCTCCCACACCCCTTTGTCTTTTGACAACTTTTGGGTATTAAGAAAAAGGAAGTGGTTATAAATTCAGTTTTGGTGATGAATCTTCTATTCATTATAAACAGAATCTTTATACCACCTTTCTTGAGGACTGTTACAGGAATTTGATGCACTTGCCTCATTATTTCACTTGTTGTTAATAAATCCCTGTGATACTGGAAATATAATGAATATAGTCAATTGTGTTCTGTATTTGAGTAGTAGACTTTTTTTTTTTTTTTTTAACTCTAAATGTCTCAGGGACAAGTGCATGTCCAATAAATGAGTTTGATTACTTCAGTTTGCCTGTTGTATATAACTACTTTCACTTTGTTTTTCCTCCTGCTACTGTTTGCCTCTGTGTCCCTCAAGGTAGGAAGGGAATTTTGCACATTTGGGGTAAACATGCTGTAAGTCTTTTAAGGACATTGGTTTATTTCTCTTGGGGCATGACTGAGCAAACCATAGACTCCCTGGCATATTTTTGGTACATGGGGTGGTGCACTAACTATTTTAGTACAATTGGCTAGAAGTTTTTTCTAGTGGTAGTGTGGATTGCCATATGGTAGACTAAAAGAGAATGTAACTATGGTTTTATTTCCTTGCATATGCACAAAAAAGTGGCATGTGATATTTTTAGAATGTTCTTTCTAGCAATAGACACATCTCTTTCAACGTTTTGAAGTCTGTTGTTTTTCATTACCCCACACCGCCCAACCAATGTTTCACATCTCAGTGAGCACCAGTGATTTTTTATTGTTCCTCATTTTGTATTGGAGGACTAGTTTATCTTATATTTATCAACCTTTTGGAGTTTAGATGCTAAATATTAATTTTTAGCTTTGGACTCTTAAGTTAACTTCTGCAGTTCAATTTCACCAATTCCTATATTTACCTGTGGCCTCATATTCTTTAGGCTGTGGGTGGTTTTGTCCCTCAGGAGACACTGGGCAATGTCTGGAGACATTTTTGGTTGTCACAAGTTGGGAGACTACTGGCATCTAGTGAATAGACAGGAATGCTCTTAAACATCCTACAGTGCATAGGAGAGCCCTCACAATAAAGAATTTTCCAGCCCAAAATGCCAATAGTGCCAAAGTTCAGAAACCCTGCTCTAGACTGTCTGTGATATCAAGCTGTGTCTGCTTTTCCTCTCTGTGTGCCATAGCCCACAATTTTCTCGAAATTGTATTTAGGTCAGCAAATGAGAAATTTTACTATGGCATGAGCCCAAATCTCTGTAATCCTACATTTTAACTATGTTAGAATAAACAGAGTAAGTGGTGAAATATACTACAAAAGTTTACTGTTACACTTTTTTCTTTCTATAAGAGAAACATGAAAAATAGATTTATTTTTATTAAACAATGGTGGAGAATTTTATAACTATCAAGGCCCTTGTTAACGTATTTTAAAGAGAAAATAACTTAGGGGAATGTAATCATTAAGTGTAAATAAGCATTTTTTTTTTTTTTAAAGCGAAATTGAATTTCTGTGTAAGTTATGTGAGTCCTACTATTTGTAGTGGTTCTTCTCACCTTTTTCAAAGGATAAAATATCCGATTGAGAAATCTGTAGAGTTTGAACTGAGAAGAACTGTTCTACATTCTACTAATTAATAGTAGCATTTTCTTACAAAATATATTGAGGGAGAAATGTTGGTGAAATGTTATCCCTGGTCTTAGTACAATTTAGAGACTAAATTTTAGAAACTTCCTTAGTCTCTGGGGGCTATATAATTGGTAAATATTGCCTCTAAAATGGAAGGGTTGGCTTTGCTTAAGATAGTCATCATTGTTTTTTCCCCAATGAAATAAAAACAAAAAAAAACCCATGTAAATATACATTTCATATACATAAAATAGTTGTTTTTATTAGTGAAGTAGTATTTTCTTATCTTTTTTCCTCCTTTATTTCAACAGGAAAATTGAAACTGCTTTTTTTTTTTT
>NW_007727313.1:254212-255397 GCF_000696425.1 Galeopterus variegatus
TTTTTTTTTTTTATTGTGGTAAAAAACACGTAACACAAAATTTACCATCTTAACCAGTTTTAAGTGTACAGTTCAGCACTGTGTAGTATATTCACATTATTGTGAAACAGATCTCCATAACTTTTATGCAAATCTGAAGCTCTATATCCATTAAAAAAACAACCCTTTTGTCCCCCTATCATCAGCCCCTGGTAACCACCATTCTACTTTCTGTTTCTATGAATTTGACTGTGTTATAGTCTGCTAGGGTTGCCATAACAAAATACCACAAACTAGATGCCTTAAACAACAGATGTTTATTTTCTCACAATTCTGGAAGCTAAAAGTTCAAGATCAAGGTGCCGTCAGGATTGGTTTCTGGTGAGGCCTTTCTTCCTGGCTTGTAAATAGCTCCCTTCTTGCTGCATGTTCACATGGTCTTTCCTCTGTGGACATGTGGAATGAGAGAGAAAGAGAGAGAACTCTTGTGTCTTTCTCTTTTGATGAGGACAGCAGTCCTATGGGATTAGGGCCCCACCCTTATGACTTCATTTAATCTAATTACTCCTTTAATGGTTCTGTCTCCAAATACAATTACTTTGGGGATTAGGGCTTTAACATGTGAATGTTCGTGTACATAATTCAGTCCCTAACATTGACTACTTATAGATACCTCATATAGGTGGAATCATACAGTGTTTGTCTTTTTATGCCTGGGCTTATTTCACTTAGCATAATGTCCTTAAGGTTCATCCGTGTTGTAATATGCAACAGGATTTCTATCATTTTACAGCCAAATATTATTTCATTGTATGTATATATCATATTTTGTTTATTCATTCATCTGTTGATGGCCATTTGGTTTGTTTCACTTCTTGGCTATTGTGAATAGTGCTGCAATGACCATTAGTGTGCAAATATCTCTTTGAGACTCCATGTTCAATTATTTTGGATATTTACCCAGAAGCTGAATCATAGGGTCATTTTATTTTTAATTTTTCGAGGACCCTCCATACTGTTTTCCATAGCAGTTGCAGCATTTTACAATCCTGCCAGCAGTGCACAAGCATTCTCCATGTCCCATGTCCTTACTATCACTCATTATTTTGTTTTTTTGTTTTGTTTTGTTTTGTTTTGATAGTAGTCATCCTAATGGGTGTGAGATGATCTCATTGTGGTTTTGATGCACTTTTCTGATAATTAGGG
>NW_007727313.1:255965-267085 GCF_000696425.1 Galeopterus variegatus
CATCCTAATGGGTGTGAGATGATCTCATTGTGGTTTTGATGCACTTTTCTGATAATTAGGGGTGTGAGTATTTTTTCATATGCTTGTTGGCCATTTGTATGTCATCTTTGGAGAAATGTCTGTTTTTAATGAATCTGTCCATGAACTTTTTTTTTATTATTGAAATGTAATTGATTGTACATATTTGTGGGGTACAGAGTTCAATACTGATATCAATACCTATGTACAATGTGCAGTGATCAAGTCAGGATAATTAGCATGGTCATCATTACAAAATGTAATCGTTTCTTTGTGTTGAGGACATTTGATCTCCTCTCTTCTAGTCAATTGATAACATGCAGTAAATTATTGTTAATTATAGATGCCTAGCCCGACTGTACATCAATAAAACTTATTTTTCCTAACTAGCTGTTTTGTGTCCATTAACTCATTTCTTGGAATCACCCCTCCCCCTCCCCCCTTCCTGGCTCTAGAAACCAGAGTTTTGTTCTTTCCTTCTGAAAGTTCAACATATTATTATGATTTTTCCTTCCTTCTTACCTTCCACTTGTGAATGAGGACAGGCAGTATTTCTCTCTCTGGGCCTGGCTAATTTCACTTAACATAATTTTCTCCAAGCTCATCCATGTTGCTGCGAATGACAAAATTTCATTCGTTTTTATGGCTGAGTAATATTCCATTGTGTATATATACCACAGTTTCCTTATCCAGTCACCCATTGATGCACATTTAGGTTGGTTCCATATCTTGGCTATTGTGAATAGAGCTGCAATAAACGGGAGTGCAGATATCCCTTCGACAAGATGATTTCCATTCCTTTGGGTATATACCCAGTAGTCAGATTTGCTGAATCATGTGGCATTTCTTTCTGTAGTTGTTTGAGAAAACTTCATACTGTTTTCCGTAATGGCTGTATTAATTTACAGTCCCACCAACAGTGTAGAAGAGTTGCCTTTTCTCCACATCCTCACCAGCATTTGTTATTCTCAGTCTTGATAATAGCCAGTCTAACTGTGGTGAGATGATATCTCAGTGTGATTTTGATTTGCATTTCCCTGATGCTGAGTGATGTTGAGCATTTTTTCATGTACCTGTTGGCTATTTGTATGCCTTCTTTTGAGAAATGTCTATTCAGCTCCTTTGCCCATTTTTTAATCAGATAATTATTTTTTTTTTTTTACTATTGAGTTGTTTGAGTTCCCTATGTATTCTGGATATTAGTCCCTTGTCAGAAGCATAGTTTGCAAGTATTTTCTCCCATTCTTTGGTTATTTTTTCATTCTGTTAATTGTTTCCTTTGCTGTGCAGAAGCTTTTTAGTTTAATGTAATCCCATTTGTTTATTTTTTCTTTTGTTGCCTGTACTTTTGAGTTCTTATTTATAAAGCCTTTGCCCAGACCTACATCCTGAAGTGTTTCCCCTATGTTTTCTTCTAGGAGTTTTATAGTTTCTGGTCTTATATTTAAATCTTTAGTCCATTTCAAGTTGATTTTAATATATGGCAAGAGGTAAGGGTCTAGGTTCATTCTTCTACACATGGACACCCAGTTTTCCCAGCACCATCCATTGAAGAGGCTGTCCTTTCCCCAATGTATGTTCTTCACACCTTTGTTGAAGATCAGTTGGCTGCAAGTACGTGGATTGATTTCTGGGTTCTTTATTCTGTTCTGTCAGTCCATGTGTCTGTTTTTATGCCAGTACCATGCCATTTTGATTACTATAGCTTCATAGCATAATTTGAAGTCAGATAGTATAGTGCCCTGGCTTTATGTTTTTGGTCAAGATCACTTTGGCTATTCAGGGTCTTTTGTTGTTTCATTTTTTAATTGGGTTATTTGATTTTTTGTTGTTGAGTTGTAGGAGTGCTTTTATGTTGTGGATATTAATCTCTTCTCAGATATATGATTTGCAAATATTTTCTCCCATTCTGTAGGTTGTCCTTTTTACTCTGTCAATTGTGTCTTTTAATGCACAAAAGTTTTTGAGTTTGATATAGTCCCATATGTCCATTTTAGCTTTTGTTGCCTGTGCTTTTGATATGATAGCCAAGAAATCATTGCCAAACTCTGCTTAGTTTTGATACTCTGCACTGATGTTGCAGCGACTATCTTTGCCTGAAATACTTTGGAGATAAAATTAGGTGGTTTTGAGGAGATTTAGAGGAATTTGTCATTTCAGTTGATAAAAACATAAAATAAACCCAATGTTAATTATTGCTAATTTTACATCTAGTAGCATATGTAAGACCTATTATTTAATGATTGTGTAGCCTGCTAAAAACACTTCATGTTAACTTATTTGAATAGTGTGTGAATATGATGCTAGAATAAATAATTTAGTGAATGAATGAGTAAGTGAATGAATGAATGAATTGGTCAGTGTCACCAATCCCTAAAGAGTACTTTATTAAACCACCTCAAGTAAGTGTTTATTCTACTTCCCACATGGAAGGAAGGTGACATTGTCAGTCCACTCCAATTAGGTACATTGACTTTGCCGAGTTGGATGAACTTCATCTTGTGATATAAATGTTCACGTCTTATATTTTACAAGTGAGGAAACTGAGGACCTAAGAGAGAAATAACTTCAGTCAGTCAGTTAGTGATAGAGCCAGAATTAGAGTCAGGTTGTCCTGATGCCAAATTCATTGCTTTTTCATTATATTATTTAGTTTCTCACCATAAAAATATAGGACATCTGAAAATGCCACTTTAAATCTGTATTTTTCCTCAAGAAAAATTCCTCTGGTAGTTTAGAATGTGTCAAACATTTTGATTACTCCCCCAAATATACTGCTTACTGTACTATATTCAGCGAATGTTTATGTATCTTAATGTGTAACATTGGTAGCAGAAACTTCTGATTTATAGTATGTTCATATCTGATGTTATATATCAGAACCTAAGGGTACAAATGTGTTTTTTTTTTTTTTTTTTTTTTTTTTTTTTTTTTAAAACCAATGCTTAGCTTCTCTGAACAGGAATTCATTGAACGGAAATTAATCTAAAAATACAGGAAAGTAGTCATGTGCCTATGGGAAAATATTAATGCTTCTTTGGAAATCACTTTTCACATATTTGTCTGCTAGTGCTATATTGTCACCAAAACTTGTCCATCTAGAGACCGTTCTTCATTATTAAGCAAATTAAACACACACTTCTTTCATTTGTGATTGGAAAAGTTCCTCTTTCAAGCTGTGTAAGTACAATGGCCTAAACTAAAACTTATTTTATTTGAAATTCCTATACTATCCAAGAATTCATTTGCAATCATTAAAGAAGAGACAGGAAATAAGACCATGACATATAAAAGTGAGCTTTTTTCCCTAAAGATTCCAGGTTTTCTATGAAACGCAGTTCATCTCTTGGGATTGCTTCCTTGAGGAGAATCTGGTTTCTATTTTCTGATGAAAGAATGGAGACAAATATAATCATGACCTGTGAGGGTAAAAAGAGGGTGGGAACTGGGATTAGGTAAGGGCATGAGTATATGAAATTGTTTTTTCATTCTGTGTTTTCTAAGCATATGTGAGGTATTTTTACAAGTCAAACTTGAAGTAATTGTCTTAACTTTTTAGATCCAGAAGAATTTGGATTTTTCTTCTTCTTTTCTTTACACTTCCTACTGTACTTGGTATGGTAAATGATTCCAAAGCAGGAGATCAAATATTTCTGCCATAAAGGAACTAATGGTAAGGGCAACATGGTAAATGTATCATGAAAATTTTTTTTCAAAAGGTCAATATCTACATGAATGCTAATGCCTTAGTTCATTTGTGCTGCTATAACAAAATACCGGACACTGGATAATTTATAATCAACAGAAACTTATTTCTCGCAATTTTGGTGGTGGGCTGGTATGGGGGTCTGAACCTTTGACCTTGGTGTTATCAGCACCACACTCTCTGAAGTGAGTCTCACAAGTATGGAGGCTGGAAGTCCAAGATCGAGGTGCCAGACAGTTGCATGTCTGGTGAAGGCCCAGTCTCTGCTTCCAAGATGGTGCCTTGTTACTGCATTCTTCAGAGGGAATGAACACTGTGTCCTCACATGGCAGAAAGGAAGGAGGGGTAAAAGGTTTCTGCCCTCATGGTCTACTTACCTCCTGAAGGCCCCTTCTCTTAGTAATAATGTTGCATTGGAGATTAAGTTTAATATGAATTTTAAAAAAATTTTTTTACATTCTATAATGTTGTTGCAGAGCAGTTGGGAGGGAGGGGAGAGGGGAAAGGGGAAGGAAATGTGATGGAAGAAGGAGGAAGGAGGAGGGGCAGGATTGAGGCCTGTAGTGCCCCCCACATTCCCACAGGGAAGACTGGGGGGATTCTAGCAGCGGCGTGGTCATTGCCAGGCTGGGTGCAGATATCAGAGGGATGTGGCAAAAGCCCTTGCCTCCCACCTCTCCAGCTCAGGAACCCAGGGCCCTTCTTGTTGCAGCTCAGTGGTCATCACTGAGCTGGCTGTGGGTGTGGTGGGGGGCATGGCCAAGATCCTCAGCCCCACACCTCCCCAGCTTGGAAGAGCCCAGGGCGCTTCCTGCAGCAGCTCAGTGGTCATTGGGGGGCTGGTTGCTAGTGTTGGGGGTGTGGCATGACCGAGGTCCCCTACCACCCTGGCTCAGGAGAGCCCAGGGCTCTTCCTGTGGCAGCTTGGTGGTTGTCACTGTGCTGTCTGTGGGTGTGTGGGGTGTGTGGCTGAGGCCCGCAGCCCCCCCCCACCCCAGCTCATGAGAGCCTGGGGCACTTCCTGCAGCAGCTCAGTGGTCATTGCTGGGCTGGTTGCTCATGTTGGGGGGATGTGACCAAGGCCCTCAGCCCCACACTGTCCCGGCTTGGGAGAGCCCAGGATGCTTACTGTGGTGGCTCAGTGGTTGTTGCTGGGGTGGTTGTGCTTGTTGGGGGGTGTGGCCGAGGCCTGAGGCCCCACCCTCAGGACAGGTTGTGGGTGTGGGGGGGGGCATGGCTGAGGCTCCCAGCCCTCCCCACTTTCTGGTTTGGTAGCCCAGGGGTCTGCCAGTCCTTCTAGGTGTTACAGATGTGCTTTGGTGAAATGAGACATTTACTAGCTAATATCAAACTTCGTCTCTGGTTGTGGGTACTTAGCTTTTTCTTTCAGCTCTGTGTTGGATTATTTGCTGTTCCCACCACTCAAACTCTGTGCTGGAACTAATTTGCTGTCCTTTTTTACTTCTAAAATGGGGGAGCTTCCTGTGAGGAGCAGTACTTGAGCTGTGTGGTTTAGCTAAATTGCTGCTTTGCTGCTGATTCCCTAGGGAAGTCTTTTTGTGTAGCTCAGGTTTTAATGGTTGACTTTATAGGTACTTCCAGTTCTAGTGAAATCTGGTGCACCTGGGTTGTGTAGAAACACTGGTCTGGGCCTGAGTCTTTTCATCAAACTGCACTCCATGCAATTGTATATTCCTGACCATTCTCCTCTGAGTGGTCCTACACATTGGGGGCAGATCATCTGTTCTTGCTGTGCCCCACTGTTCCCCCAGTGGGCCCATCTCCCCCACTGCCCGTGATGCAAACACTTCCCATGGGACCAGCCATGCTGCAGTTCCTTGCAATGACTCACCGGCCTCTGAGTGGCTCCCTTTTTTCAGTTGTTGTGGCTCCTCGCTCCCATGTGGGTCCATGGGAACCCTAATAGTGGTATTGCTGGCCTGGGGGCCATCAAGGCCCTCTTCTCCCCTGCCGCCTCTAAGCAACTTCATCCAAAAGGCACAGCTATTGCTTTTTGCCAGCTCCTGCTCTGTGTGTTCAGCAGCTCTAGCCTGGAAGCGACTGGGGCTCTAAATGGTCAGAGTGTTTTTTTCTTTCTCTCATTGTAGCTTCTCCCACCTTTGTGCACTCTGTAGGTCTCTTTTCCTCTTCCCCTGAGTTCTAGCGGCCCCAGTTTGGCTGTTGTTGCATTTTTATAGTTGTAAATTGATTGATTTGTGGGAGAGAGTGACCCTGGGGACTGTCTATTCCACCATCTTGACTGGAAGTCTGTACCTCAACATGAATTTTGGAGGGGACACAAACATTGAAACCTAAGGAACAAATTTTCATGGAGAAGAATATTTATTAGCTGAATTGAAAGAGAAAAAATTGTAGGAAGTACCCTTTTCCACACCCCTCAACTCCACCCCTACTCCAGTAAAAGCTGAAAAGCACTGGGCAGGGAAAGTGTGCACATGTTCCTATAGTGGATCCTAGGGAGCTCCAGTAAGCTGCAGCTGATGAAGGGGTATGTGGCTGCCAGAGGGATTGGGGAGGAGTAGGGGGCGGTCATTTAACCAGAGAGATGCTCCCATTTATCAGTTTAACATATTAGGCTTTCCTCAAAAGGTTTTGTTAGAAGAAAGGGTTCCAGAGCTAAAAATATTTTTGAGAACCACTGTTCTCTGTGATATGCATTTCACCAGATTGTGCTTGGATCCACTGGTTTATAGCAAACTTACAACTTACAAAAGCAACCACATTGAAATAATTCAAATTGTTAGAATAGTCTTTTTTTTTTTTTTCTTTAGTTAGGCTTAAATCTGCCTCCCAGAAACTCTCATCTAGAGCTACCAAAAACTGATCTGCTGATTCTTAAATAAGACAGCTATTCAATACTCAGATAACCTGCCACTCTCTCCTAGGTTCTCTTCCCCTAGCCAGACATCCTGGGCATATAACACTGAGCTAAACAATTTCTGATGCCTTGTGTTATAGACCTTATTACAGTCTAATAAGAAAGACAAATAAATGAAAAATCACAATCTGATCAGTTCTATGGAGAAGAGATATATGGTGCTATGAGAGCAAATCATAGGGAAACCAATAGGATTGATGCTTGACTGCTGTCTGAGGGATGAGAAGGAGTTACTGTGTGAGGAGCATCTAGACATGGGCCAAAGCAATGTAAAAGGACCTGGTGGGAGAGAATATGGTGAGTACAAGGGAAGGGAAGAAGGCCAAGGTGGCTGCATGGAGAGAGTGAGAAACAGGGATAGGGTAGGGAGGAGCCCGACCAACTCAGAGTCCTCAAGGACACTTGGAATAATTTTGTTTTTGTGTTTATCCTAAGAACAATAAGAACCTATTGAATGGTTTATCCAGAAAGAAGGATGAGATGGATTAATTTACGCTTCAGAAAGATTATTCTAGCAGCCATCTAGACAACAGTTGGATGTGGGTAGATCAGATAGGAAGCCCAAGAGAAATGATCATAGTTTGAACCTAGGTGATGGTTGCTGAAATAGATCTGAGAGATACTTAGTAAGTAAAATTTCAGTGCTTGGTGATCAATTGGATTTGGGGGATGAACCAGTATTTACTGGCATATTAGTTCATTTTTGTGTTGCTATAACAGAATACCTGAGACTGGGTAATTTATAAAGAAAAAAGGTTTATTTGCCTTAAGATTCTGGGATAGCTGCATGGGTGCAGGCCTCAGGCTACTTCTGCTCATGGCAGAAAATGGCAGGTGGGATGCAAGGAAATCACATGGTAAGAGGAAGCAAGAGAGAGGGTGGGGGTGGGGGGGAGTTTGCCAGGCTCCTTTTAACAACTACCTCTTGCAGGAACTAATAGAGTGAGAACTCATCCCCTCCTCCCAGTCCAGGGAGGGCATTAATCTATCCATGAGGGGTCCTCCCCCATGACCCAGACACCTCCTAACACTGCCATATTGGAGATCAGATTTCAACATGAGCTTTGATGGCACAATCATATCCAAACTATATCAACTTGAATAGATAACATTGGAAGATCAAGTTTTGGGAGAAGACTATGAAGGTCAGTTTGATATTTGTTTAGCTTGAGGTACATTTGGGTCATTCTAGAGGAAATAGCAAGTAGAAAGTTAATATATAGACCTGGGGTTCAGATAAAATGTTTAGGCTGGACTTTTAAGTTTGTGAGTCATCTGCATATTGGTCATAATTGAAGGCTAGGACATGGGTAAGATTGTTTAGGAAGAGGAATGAAACACTGAGCAGTAAAGAAATCTCACATTTATGGGCCAGGTAAAGGAGAATGAGTCTGGAAAGGAGATATAGAGGAGCGGCCAGAGAGGTAGGAGGAAAGCAACAGAGTATTTTTTCATGGAAGTGTAGGGAAGAAAATGCTTTAAGAAAGAGGAAGTGGTCAGATGCTGCTGAGAGGTAAAGTATTATGTTGAATGTAAAAGGTAATAGATTTAGATTAGGAAGGTCATTAGTGACTTTAACAGGGAATGTCTTACTGAGTGATTGGGCTGGGAGCTTGATTAGAATGGGTGAGCAGTGAGTGACAGGTGATGTGACAGAGATAAAAAGTATGGACAACTGTTTCAAGAAGTTTGGCTTGAAGGGCAGGAGAGAGAGGAAGGGGATAGGGAGCCGACTGAAGGTGGGAAGATGGGAAGGTGGGGTTAGACTGCCTTGAATCTATGTGAAAGGCAGGGAGAATCCTGTTGCGAAGAGGTTGATAACACACGAGAAAGAAGGGATGACTGATAAGGTAAGATTCCAGGACAAGGCAGGAAGGGCTGGTATCTCATGCTGTGGTAGAATACTAGCCTCAGGAGCAGTGATGGCTTTCCTTTTATAACAGGAGGGAAGGAAACCAGGATCATGGTGGATGGAATAGGTTTGCGTTTTAGGTATTGGGAAGGTGAATGTCCTCTGATGGCTTCTATTTTATCTGTAAAATAGGAGTCAAGGGGGAAGAGGTGCAAGAGGGAAAGGGGTAGGGATAGCAGACAATTGGAGATTTGAGGAGAATGGAGAAGATTTTAAATGACCATCTGGAGAGGAGGTAGGTGAGATGACCAGAGATGTGTGAGATTGGTAGGTAGTGTTCATTGTCCACTTGAGGTTGTGCTCATGAATTTATAGTGATATTAATCTTTCTTACAGTTTGCCTTTCTCCAGCTTGTCTACTGAGTGCAAGCACAGAGAAAGCAGTGAGGTGGTGGGGTGTTTTTT
Organism: Galeopterus variegatus; assembly: GCF_000696425.1. NCBI lineage: Eukaryota > Metazoa > Chordata > Mammalia > Dermoptera > Cynocephalidae > Galeopterus > Galeopterus variegatus. Next base: position 264,906 of record NW_007727313.1, read on the forward strand.
TTTTTTTGAGTGGTAAGGGGATCGCAACCCTTGGCACGGTGTGGTCTCCACCACGCTCAGCCAGTGAGTGCACCAGCCATCCCTACATAGGATCCGAACCAGCGCTGCACTCTCCTGAGTGAGCCCCGGGGCCGGCTTGAGGTGGTGGGTTTATCAGGGTTAAAGTTTTCTTATCTTGATGCAAAGAATATTGTGTTACTCTTGTTATTAAAATAAGGGACTGCAGAATCTGTATGGCCTGTTTGAATGAATATTAAGAGTTGGAAAGGGACAGTATCTTCTAATCATTTACTAAAACAGGTGTAGTAGAGGAGAAATTTAGCTTTTGATTATATATCTGAAGCTTCTTAAGATGTTATTTTTTAAAAAACCAAAGATTATTGATGGGAAATGATCTCTTTAAAATATATTAAGGAAAATTCTGGTTCTTTAATAGAGTTGTAGCACTTATTCAAACGTGTACTCCAAGTTAAATTTTCTTTAAGATTCTTCATATGATTTTTTGTAATCTCATCCAGTAAAAAATGTGCAGTAGTCCCCCCTCATTCACAGGGGACACATTTCAATTCTCCCAGTGGGTGTCTGAAACTGCAGACAGTACCAAATCCTGTATATATTATTTTTAGCACTTATTCAAACGTGTACTCCAAGTTAAATTTTCTTTAAGATTCTTCATATGATTTTTTTGTAATCTCATCCAGTAAAAAATGTGCAGTAGTCCCCCCTCATTCACAGGGCACACATTTCAATTCTCCCAGTGGGTGTCTGAAACTGCAGACAGTACCAAATCCTGTATATATTATTTTCTTCTATACATACATACCTATGATAAAGTATAAATTATAGGGCTGGTCTGTTAGCTTAGTTGGTTAGAGTGTGGTGCTGATAACACCAAGGTCCAGGGTTCGATCCCTGTACTGGCCAAGGCACACACACACAAAAAGCTTAATTTATAAATTAAGCTAGTAAGAGATTAACAACAATACATAATAATAAAATAGAACAATTATAACAATATACTGTAATGAAAGTTGTATAAATGTGGTCTCTCTCTCTCAAAATATTTTATTGTATGATACTCGCCTTTCTTGTGTTTATGTGAGATGATAAAATTAGGAAATATGGAAAGCAAAACCGCAGATAAAGGGGCCTACTATATTGGCCTAACATAGGATAATGAGTATAAAGAAAAAGGTGCTCGATCTTTAGTGTCTGCCAGAATTTTAGTTTGTCATCTGTCATGTAAAGCAATTGCAGTGTTCCTGGTTGGTTCTGCTTTTATTCTAGACTTTGGGGTTGAAAAAATGAACTAGGGAAGAAGTCAGTTTCTTTAAGTATCACTTGGGGATTTTTTTATCCAGGTTGCTCCAAGAACCCTCCAGGCGCATACATCTCTATTGAATCCAAGATAAATTGGACATTTTATTATTGGCATTCTTGTTGTTAAGTATTGCTGTTACTATAGCTTCCACTGTGGCAGGTGATTCTCAGAGACTGAGGCAGGGCTTCAGGCCACAGGCCTCCAGCAGTATTGCTGGCCTCCACAGGACACCCGCTGCATCACTGCACTATATCTACTGCTAGAACCTTACGCTTGCCATTTTTTCTCCATGTCAGAGAAAAATTGTCTCCCCAACTGTAGTGGACTGAATTATGTCCCCCCAAAACTCACTGAAGCTTGAATTGTGTCCCCCAAGTTTATGTATTAGAAAGTTAGCCTGCACTGTGACTGTTAGAGGGTGGGAAATCCTATTATGGTAATTGAAAGGTGGAGCCTTTCAATTACGGTGATTGGATTGTGGGACCATGCCGTAGTGAATGGATTAAAAGTGGTGGTCAGGGTATGGTTCTGAGGGCTTTAAAAGAAGACAGAAGAGAGTCTGTTTCTCTCTGTTCTCTCTGCTTCCACCATCTTGCAATGTGAGGGCCCTGGGTTGCTGTCACCACCACCACATGGACTTTGAACTTCCCAGCCTCAGAAACTGTAAGCAATAAATGTTGTTTTTCTTTATAAATCGCCTAGTTCCAGGTATTCTGTTATAGCAACAGAAACGGACTAATATACCAACCTAAAAAAATTAATTGTTTTCCCAGGTACACGGTGAAGGCATTCTCCTCGTAAAATGATTTCAACATCACAGGGTAAAGCTCAAATCCCTTTGACCACCATCTCCAGTTCA
>NW_007727313.1:267713-269182 GCF_000696425.1 Galeopterus variegatus
TAAAATGATTTCAACATCACAGGGTAAAGCTCAAATCCCTTTGACCACCATCTCCAGTTCAAGTCCCCTCTACATAAGTTACCACTGTAACAGGGTGACTGTGTATCTTGCCAGACCTTTATGTAAACATGTACACATGTTTATATATGCCCCTAGAAGTATATAGAGAAATATTGTGTTCTCTTTTCCTTTTTCTTTTTTAAATATAAATAATAGCATATACCATAGTATTTTTTTTCAATTTTTTTTTACACATTATGTCTTCTCAATACATATAGATGAACCTATTTTTTAAAAAGCTACCTATTCCGTAACATAGGTATTTCATGATTTATTTGGTCATTCTATTAAAATTTTTAAAAAATTTTTCTCTGGTATTAACAATTCTGCAGTGAAGACCCTTGTGTGTGCTTCCTTGTACATCTGCAAGGATTTCTAGAAAGTAGATGAAAAGAAGTGGAGTTGCTGTTCCTGGGATATATTTATTTTCAATTTTTTAAAATAAACTTTTTATTTGGAGTAGTTTTAGATGTACAGAAATGTTGCAAAGGTAGTACAGATTGTTCCTATGTAAACCTCACCCAGTTTTAGTTTCCCCTGATGTTATCATCTTATATTACCATGGCACCTTTGTCAAAACTGAGAAACCAACATTGGTACATGCTGTGAACTAAATTTTAGGCCTTATTCAGATTTCACCAGGTCTTCCACTAATGTCCTTTTTCTATTCCAGGATCCAATCCATGATACTACATTGCATTAATTTGTCAGGTCTCCTTTGTCTCCTCTAGACTGTAATAGTCTTTCTGTAATTTTCATGACTTTGATGGTTTTGAGGGGTACTGATTGGGCATTTAGCAGAATGTTCCTTAATGCCTGATGTTTTCCTCATGATTAGATTGGGTTATGGGTTTTGGAAGAATACCACCACATCATCATATCAGGTGATCCACATGACATCAGTGGCAATGTTAATCTTGATTAGTTGGCTAAGGTAGTGTTGGCCAGCTTTCTTCCCTTTAAAGTTGCTATTTTTCCCTTTCCATACTCTGTTCTTTGGAATTAAGTCACTGAGTCTAGCCCACAGTAAAAAGGGTATGGGTGATAAGCTCCATCTCCTGGAGGGGGGTATTCTCTCTATATATAATTTGGAATTTTTATGTAAGGAAGATTTTTTCTTCTCTTTATTTATGTATTCAATTATATATGCTTTAGGACTCATGTATATTTATTTTATACTTTGGGTTATAATCCAATACTACACGCTATTAATTTTGTTATTTGTTTGTTATTTATTTATTTTGTTGCTCATATTGTTTCAGCTTTGGCCATTGGGAGTTCTTTTATGGCTGACTCTCATGTCCCATTGACATACCACCATACTTTTAATTTTTGAGCATCTCCTTACTTCCTGACCTCACAAAATGCTCCAGTCTCATATTTTCCTCGCCCCAGCTATAGAATCAGCC
>NW_007727313.1:269565-271856 GCF_000696425.1 Galeopterus variegatus
TTCCTGACCTCACAAAATGCTCCAGTCTCATATTTTCCTCGCCCCAGCTATAGAATCAGCCGTAACAGGATCCCTGGTTACTTTTATCAGAGAATGGAAATGTTCCTTAGTAATGATATTCTAAATTTTAATAGATATTGTCCAGTTCTTTTCCTAGGGGCTATTCTAGTTGATGCTTTTATCTTCCTCAGACCTATCTTTCTCCTCATACCTGTTCCAGTACTTGATGTTATTGGGCTTATTAATTTTGGCTAGTCTGATAGAATTGTATCTTTTTAAGTGACTGTTTCTCTGATTATGAGTGTGGTTGAACATCTTTGTTTATGTTTATTAGACATTTGTGCTTCCTCTTCTGTGAATAGTCTGTTTATTATCCCTTTGCCTTCTGAGATTGGTGTCTGTGTGTGTGGTGTGCATGTGTGTGTGTCTTTGGTATTAGGAATTCTTACAGATTGCGAATATTAATCCTTTATCTGGTTGTTAATCTTTTTCACCCTGTAACTTACTTTTAAACTTTATGATATCCTTTGACATATAAAATATTTAAATTTTGATACTATCAAAATTAAAATTGGAATTGAAGGCTTTGCTTTTGTACCATGTTTAAGGAAATCTTTCTAGCATGTCTGCTTATGCCTTTATTCCAATCATTTACTGAAACTGCTGATTCAGAGATTTCAAGGGGAACACCTGTTAAACAAAATCATTTGCTTTTTCTCAGTCCTTAGTATTCAGCATTATGCACCATTTCTTCTCTTGAAGTGTTTTTCTTGGCGTTCTCCTGGTTTTCTTCTGGCCTCTAACCTCTCCTCTTTCATCTTTCTTTTGACCTCCTCCCTTGCTCTTGCCATTTCTACTTTTTCCTATAGCCTGCTAACAGAGAGTTCTCCTGGCTTCATTTTTCCCTTTGCTAAGCTCATCTGCTGTAGTTTCTGTTTAGTAAATACTTTCAAGTCTATATTTCCAGTCCTTCCTTTCACTGAAGCCTTTTGCTTACATCTCCATTTTGTCTCTATCTTGTCTCTGCTGGATATCCCACTGACTTGTCACATTCAGTATGCCTGAGGTAGAAGAAACTCATTAACACGCCTGGAGAACATATGTTTCCTTTTATTTGCATTTCTGTCAATGGCATCATGATTCTCCTAGTCACCCAAGCTCAAAACTGAAAGTTGGCCTTTAATTGTTTCCTACTTTCCCCACATGCAACTAGTTATGAAGTCACGTACATTCTACCTTCAAAATTTCCTTCTCATCTGTTCTTTTTTCCCTCTTCATCATTGCATCAACCTAGCTCAGGTGTTTGTCACTCTTCATGTGGTGTTTATGTGCATCTCCTCAACTTATCTAAACTCTCTAATCCAGCCCACGTTCTGCAGCCTGTCTGGTCATACCAATTATTTACACTGAATCTTTATTTCCTTAGATTAGTCTCCAATTTAACCCCTCCCCCCCCACCCTGCTTTCTCCTGTGCCCGTCATATGCTCTGTCATGTCCAGTCAAAGTGGAATACTGTAACTTCTCAAACATTCATTCATCTGTGCAGGTTGTATATGTACATTGTTCAGTGTGTTTCTTAAGAGTATGTAATTACCCACAGGACTCTAAACTTTTCATTTCAACCAGTGTCCATGTTATTTTTGTAATATTTCTATTAGAAAGGGATTGATATGAAAATTTGGTGTCTTCAATTATAAATATTCTTGCATGAATAAAGTCTTCATTAAAAGACCTATAAAAAAATTCTTCTATTTTTCATGGCTAATAAACTATTTCTTACATCCTTGAAAATTGTATAAAAATAGACACATAAGTACATAGAAACTTACTTTAGGCCCAGTGGTTTTTTTGTTTTTTTTTTTTTGCTCTTATTCCCATAACATCTGTTATTTCCATTGTTTTTCTTCCTTTAGCAACATAAAATAATGATACCTTTCCTGGTGAAGTGACTTAACCTTGCTGATTTTATCACAGAGTTTGTTTCTAAATCAATAAGGCCAAAAGGAGGAGATTGGGAGGCCCAGCTGATACTTTATGAGCTAGGTTGTTCAAGTTAACTCTGAAAAGTTTTTCAGACATAGTTGAGTTTTTTAAATAGAAGTGTCTCGGAATTAAATGTTTGTATAGACACTATAGACTGCCACTCCCATTTTTCTTTTTCCTGGGGGTAATATTTTTGTGTTTTCTGGCTCTGTGTACTCTTTTTTATAAGCTTGTTATAAATTCTCCCCTTTAAATTCTCTAAGGATAAATATTGTGGTTTTACCAACCTAGTAATAACATAAACTTT
>NW_007727313.1:272467-325684 GCF_000696425.1 Galeopterus variegatus
CCTTTAAATTCTCTAAGGATAAATATTGTGGTTTTACCAACCTAGTAATAACATAAACTTTTCATTGGTTGAGCTTTTATTAAGCATTAGACTTGTGCTGAACTTTTTAATGTATCATTGAATTCCTGTAACATTTCTGTGGAGAAAGTGCTGTGGTTACCATCACTTATAGAGTTGTTAGGACATTGATATTGAGATGACTTGAAACATTTGGGGACACTTATAAATTGTGAAAGGGCATTTGGCATCTTGTAATGGGAAGAGTATGGAACTGGAGTCAAATGTAGAATTTAGACCCAGATTTTCCATTGACTATAGTTAAGACCAGGCCAAGATATAGCATCTTCTCTGAGCTTTAATTTCATCTTTTGGAATAGTTATACTTAACATTATGCAATTCCATGACTTTGGGACATTTGTAAGCACTTTAGACAGTGTCATCTCAAGCTTTTTATTGTATTTAGTTTGTCTTGTAAACTGAAGGCTTAGTTTTGTCTCATTACAAATAATTAATGAATACAATGCTTAGCCTCAGATTCAGTTCAACAGACTTTCCCTTAGGCTTCATGTGTGTACAGCTTAGAGATATGACAGATAAAAATATAAATAATACAGAATTCTTACTTCCAGAATCTAATGTTTAATCTTGGAAATGGACAAATTACATAAAAGCTCTATGTGATACACATGGTATGTTCTATGACAGACATAAACAAGGGGCTTTCTGATTAATTCTAATTAAGGAAAAGTTCATGGAAAAGGTAGCATTTGGTCTGAGAATTTAAGGATGGAAAGATGATTGAGGCAGGAAGTTGAAGAGGAGTTATCCCAAGCAAAGGTGCAAAGATGGAAAATTGCAGGGTGTTTTTCTCAAAATGTATTTCAAAGGATATTAATAATTTTTTGTGAGAGAAAAAAAGAATCCATAGTCAAATAATATTAAAAGAGATTGTCTGTAAAACATAGTTGTTAATGTGCAATAATTGCTGCCTATTATTATCATTTTTATTAAAATTGTGAATCAGTGGGCTTAGTGCAATTGTATAAGGACATTTTTACTGCTATACTGCTAAGTACCTTAATATTCTTTTTATTTTTATTTTTCCTTTTTGTCTTTTTTTGTGACCGGTAACGGGATCGCAACCCTCGGTGTCGCGCCCGCACCGCGCTCAACCAGTGAGCGGACCGGTCTCTATATGGGATCCGAACCCTCGGCGGGAGCGCTGCCGCGCTCCCAAGCGCCGCACTCTACTGAGTGTGCCACCGGGCCGGCCCAGTACCTTAATATTCTAAATTCCAGTATAAATTACTAAGAGGACCATATGTGTAGCACTTACAAATCTTACATGATCTTGGAACCCTTTTTCATGGGAATACTAGGTCCAAAGAATACACTTTATGGAAACTGCACAAAAATATACTGTATATCAATGGAGTGGAGTGATTACAATACAGAAAAAGAGATTTTACTGATATTAATTGAATCAAAGTTGGAAAATAAGAGTTTAAGGAAGGAGATTAGAGAATGTATATTCACAGAGGGAAGCCATTTTCTATATTAGCTAATAGGTGTCAGTGTATGCCAAGTATAGCTTGGTAACAGTCCTGCAAGAGGCATGGATTGGAGGAGGGCAGTCACATGTTGGTAATTTCCAAGCATGCCTGTGCATCAAAGGAAGGGAATTCATAAGAGAATTTAAATTTACTTACAAATTTAAGATTAATATGTTGTAAGCCATTTAAATAATGAATCTTATTTTGCATGTGCACACTCACACTCACAAGAACCTTACCTACTGGACACACAGATAATGTGAAAGGTTTATTTTTTTTATTCATTCATTCAGCTAATTGACACTGTTAAGTGATAGGTACACATTAGTCAGTAAAAACTACAAAACTCTTGCTGTCATGTAACATATAGTCCAGTAATGGGACTAATCTATGCCTAGTATTATGTATTATGCAGACCATCACCACTTACCTGGTAACTGCATGAGAAACACCGTTGTGGCAAAGATAGTAAAGGAGACTCAAGTAGAAGTAAGCTCTGGAATGGTTTACAATACTAAATATTCTAATTGGCATCACTATGCATACCAGCCTCTAATGTTGAACTCTGTCCAGTATGCTGGGTTCTAGGATTGTAGACAGAAGTAAACTGGCCTTTGAGGAATTACAACTACTGGATGTTTTACACAAGTATATGCATACAGCCATGTGTTACTTAACATAGTGCCAATGTCCCATAGAGGAAGAAAAAACATGGAGTGGTAACTACCCGTTTCAAAGCTATCATTTGCTTTCAACTCACAGTTCCATTGGAAAATTCAGTTTTTCCTACTTAATTCTCCTTCCCTAAAGAATGCAAATGTCTTTACAGGTACAGACTAACTACAGATCCCATTTCTTTACCTTGGAGGCATGACCTATAAATGTTAGAAGATTTATTTGACATCTTGGACTATTTATATAAATTTTCTGTGCATGTTTGCACTGAAATCTAATGAACCAAAAAAATATGTAATAAAAAAATTTTAACAAATTTTTACATGAACATCTTAATTTTTTATTGAGGCATTAGGCACTTTTGCAGGCGACATTAATTAATGCTAATGTAACTTGTACATATAACTTTCTGCAACCATATTGATTATGCCTGGCAGCACTATCTCCTGAGGCTGTGTTCTTGGCAGTTTTATAGATACACAAGGGCTTGGGTGAAAAACCTTAAGGGAAAATTTCAAAAGTTGGGAATTCAGGAAATGCTCAAGGAAAGAGTTTTTTCCAGCCAGTTTGGAAGGTAAATCTTAATTGGCTAGGGCTTGCTATGCTTATTTCGTTCCTTTTGGTTTTTAAAAAAATTTCAAAATAATATCTCATCAACAAAATTTACCCTTTTTTATCTTCTTATATATGATGTTTCTTAGTCAAAATTTGGGGGAAGGGGGTTTCCTCTTAAGCTGTGGGAGCATATGTCAGAACTCATCTGTTCTTCATTTTATAGTTTAATTCATTTGTGAAAGTTAAATAATTCAAGATTATCTTTAGATACTTCTAAAAAATGTTTGCTATCAAATTCACAGAATTATTTTGAAAAACTACCTGATTGCTACCTAACTCAGTGTATTAATGAGTCAGTGCCAGGTATTTATTTAATAATCGTGGTGCTAGGAACACTGGGTGATTCCAGACAGATTAAATGTATTGTCACCTTCTGGTATCAGTGGGGTTTTAGAGGTGTGTGATGGTTTTAAAATATGTTCAAAAATTCTTTGCTGTTTTTCCCTTTAAGAGCTGGAGCTTAATTTCTCTCTCTCTTGAATATGGGCTTGACTTAGTGACTCACTTCTTAGGACTAGAACAAAGTAGATGTGACATGAATTCTGAGAGTAGATTGTAAAAGGCACAGTGGATTCTCCCTCGCTTTGTGTCTCACATCACTGGTTCTGTGGGAATCCATCTTCTAGCATGAGGACACTGAGGCTCGTGGAGAGCCCACATGGCGAGCCACCAATGCCTCCTGCCAAGAGTTATGTGAGGTCACCATCTTGGAAGCAGGTCCCCCAGCACCAGTCAAGCCTTTGAATGAGTGTAGCCTCTGTGAATGAACATCCTGATCTCATGAGACTGAACCAAAGCCACCCAGCTTTGTTTCCAAATTCCTGTCCCACAGAAACTGTGAGATGTTTGTTGTTTTAAGCTGTCAAGTTTTAGGGTTGTTGTTGTATAGCAACAGATAACTAATTCAAGAGAGATGACAGAAACCTGGAGTCCTTGGACACATTGCCCTCACTTCCAGCAAATTTCAGGGTATCAGTGAACTCTCTAAAATTGGATATAAAATTGTGCATGTGTGTGTATGCATTTTTCTTGGCAAGTATTCTTAGCTTTCACCACTTTCTGAAAGGAGTCCTTAATCTCTGAAAGGCTACAAATTCTGCATTATGTGTTTTATTCGGAGGAAACAGAGCAGTGAGGCCCAGAGAACTAGACAGGAAGGTTTTGAGGGAAGCATCTCTTATATATAAGTAATTAATGCATATTTGTTGGTGAAGACTGGAATTGAACTGTGCTTTAAAGAGTGAAAAGAACTTACTTAAGCATATGGGATAGTTCCCTTTCAAAGTGTGCTTGATTGCTTTAGATCAGGGGTGGGCAATTATAGCCAGCAGGACAAATCCGGGACCTCCCCCTTCTTTTGTAATTTTACTGAAATACAGCCATGCCCACGTACATTATTATGTGTGGCTACATTTGCCATGCAACAGCAGAGTTTAGTAGTTGTGACAGATGTCCCACAAACAGAAAGTAAATTATTTACTATCTGACCCTTTAAACGTTTGATGACGTTTACTTCTGAATATTGAGATACAGTAGCATTTTTGTGGTATAAAAGCAGTAGCTAAGATGTATGTTTCTAATTGATGGGTGAATGCACTACATGCTGTGTAGCAGACTATCTTATAGGTAAGTAATACATTAACATTTACTCCCTAAGACCCCTGGAATAATTGCTGTCCGGGTCTAAGGGAACGGCTATCTGGACAGTCTTCTGGACAAATGAAGTTTGTAGAGCAGAGGGCAGGGATTAATGATACTGGATCAGAGGTGAACACCCAGGGGCCTTGAACTGCTAACAGTTAAATAGGAGAGGCCTGCTGACATTTGTTACTATAAAGGAGCTCTTGCTTCCTCTGTATTTGTCTCCACTTGACACTTTTCTGCCGTAAGAATTTTGTAAACCTGATCTATGATGATACACACGTTATTTTGAAATAAGATGCTTGAGGTCTGGATTCAAGACTATTTCTTTTCTAATTCTATTTTTGTTTATGTTGTGAACTGTTTGTCACTAAGCGTTTCTGACTGATTCTTCCAGATAAAAGTAATATCCACTTTTAGTATTGGGCTTAATTCTGGGACTTCAGGTCTGGTTCCATTTTTTTGTAATCTCCTGGTAACAGCTGGTTTTTCTTTGTACTTTGGTTCTAATGTGCTAAATATTTATCCTTTAGTATCTAACATGTTTCCCAAACTTTAATAATATCTAGTTTAGAAAAAGTCTAGGAAGGAAATGGCACGTAGTAGATCACATCAGTCTTTTGTGGTATTTCTGCTGATGGTAAGTGACTACCCAGGTGTTCTACATCAAGCCTGGTGTCCCATATATCATGTTAGCACTGGTTTATATCCTCAGCAGGGAAGAGCAATGACCAAATTCATGGATCTGTTTGCAAAGCTCATTGTTTAGGAGTTCTGTCTTTATTGCTGGTTATGTCAGTGAAAGAATATTTGTTTTCTCATATCTCGTACTTCACTGAGGGTGTCAGTCCCTCAAAGTACTTTGGCTAATTTCCTAAGAGTTCTAGCCGAGTTTATAACTTAATTAACTTTTATTACGAGCAGTTTTGAATTTACAGAAAAATTAGAGAATAATGTAATGAACATTCATTTTCTTACTCCCCAGTTTTTAATAAATCTTACCATATTGCTTTTTTTGTTATATACACAATGGATAGATAGATAATTAAAAAAAAAATAAAGCATTGACACAGTTGAAGCTTCCTCTAGATTCATTCCTTTTTATCCTTCCCCAGAGGAAACGTGGTGTCTGAAATTTGGTGTTTATCATTACCATGCATACTTTTATAAATAAAAAGACTATATACTGTTGACTGCATGCATACTTTTACTAAATAAAAATACTAAAATTATATACTTTTAACTTATATGTTTTTAAGTTCCATGTAAATGGTATCATTTATGTATTCTTTTGCAGCTTCCTTTTTTCACTTAACATTGTATTTTTAAGACTTTTCCATGTTGATACATGTTGTTTATTTATTCATTTTAATTGCTATAAATATTTCTTTGTGAAAATATATTACAACTTATTTATCTGTTATCCTTTCAGTGGACATTTGTTTTCAGTGTTTGCTTTGCAGTAGTGAGCATTCTTGTTCATACCTCTTTTGAACATATGTGAGCTTTCCTCTTCTTTACACTAAGATGTGGAAATGATTATGTCTCAGAGCACATCTTCAATATTATTGGGTAATTCCAAATAGCTGTCCAAAGTAGCTGTACGGATTTATACCTGTACCAGCATTATAAGCATTCCCATTGCTTCATATCATGGTAAGCACTTTAAAATTGTGCCAATTTGATATTTTGTTGTTACAAATATTATTTCCCTAATTACCAGTATGATCGAGCATTGGCTTTAAGACTTTCAAATATTTTACTCTTTAACATTGTGTGGGAGATATGAGGGTACTTAAAAATGTTAGCAGAAAAATGGAATTGAAAGCTAATACAAATCTTTCCATGAGCTTTTATTTTTTTAATTTTAACATATACTTGTACATATTAGTGGGATGAAGTATGTTGTTTCAATACATGCATACACTGCACAATGATTCACTTAGTATAGACAGCATAGTTTTGTACCTGTTTAGTCTGCCACTTTGCCTTCCTCCTTTCCCCCCTTTCCCACTACCCTCAGCCCAGCCTCTGATACCATTATTCTACTCTCTACTTCTATGAGAACCACTTTTTTCTTTTTAAAGATTCTACTTCTGAGTGAGATCATTGGTATTTGTCTTTCTTTGTCTGACTTCATTTAAAATGATTTCCCATTGCATTCAAGTTGCTGCAAATGATAGGATATTGTTTCTTTTTGTAGCTGAATAGTATTCCATTGTGTATATATATCAAAGTTTTTTTATCCATTCATTTGTTGATGGGTACTTAGGTTGATTCCGTCTCTTGGCCGTTAAATAGCACTATCTTGAATAGTGCTGCGATGAACATGGGAGTGCAGATATCTTTTTGATATATTGATTTCATTTCCTTGGGTGTATACCCAGTAGTGAGATAACTGGGCAGAAGGGTAAATCTATTTTTAGTTTTCTGAGGAACCTCCAAATTGTTTTCCACAGTGGCTGTATCAATTTACATTCCCACCAACAAGGTGGGAGGGTTCTCTTTTCTCTGCATCCTTGCCAGGGTTTGTTATTTTCGGTTTTTTTTGATAGTAGCCATTCTAACTGGAGTGAGATGACATCTCATTGTGGTTTTAATTTGCATTTTTCTGGATGATTTTGAACATTTTTTCATGTGCTTGGTGGCAATCTATATGTCTTCTTTTGAGAAATGTCTTTTCAGGTCCTTTGCCCATTTTTTAATTGTGTTATTTGTTTTTTGCTGCTGAGTTTTTTGAGTTCCTGTATATTAGCCCCTTGTCTGATGTGTAGTTTTCAAACATTTCCTCCCATTCTGTAGGTTTTGGCTTCACTTTGTTGTTATTGTCCCTTGCTGTACAGAAGCTTTTCAGTTTGATATAATCTCATTTGTGTGTTTTTGCTTTAGTTGCTGGTGCCTTTGTAGTCTTTCTCAAAACACCGCCCATTCCCATTTCATGTAGTGTTTTCCCTATGTTTTCTTCTAGTAGCTTCATAGTTTTGTGTCTTAAGTTCAGGTCTTTAATCCATTTTGAGTTGATTTTTTGTGTATGGTGAGAGATAGGGGTCTAGTTTCAATTTCCCATGTACGGATATCCAGTTTTTCCAGCACCATTTATTGAAGAGGCTATACTTTCTCTGCTGTATATTCTTGACACCTTTGTTGAAAATCTGTTGGTTTACATGTGTAGGTTTATTTTGGGGCTCTCTATTCTGATCCATTTGTCTATTTGTCTATTTTTATGCCAGTACCATGCTGTTTTGGTTCCTATAGCGTTATAGTATATTTTGAAGTAAGGATGTGTGATGCCTCCTACTTTGTTCTTTCTATTCAAGATTGCTTTATCTATAGAGGGTCTTTTGTAGTTCCATTTAAATTTTGATCATTTTTTTCTATTTCTGTAATAAATTTTGATAGGTATTATATTGAATGTGTAGATTGCTTTGGGTAATACGGACATTTTGGTGATGTTGAATCTTCCAACCCATGAACATGAAATATCTTTCTGTTTATGTGTGTCCTCTTCAGTTTTTTTTCACCAATGTTTTATAGTTTCCATCGTAGAGGTCTTTCACCTCCTTGCTTAAATTTGCTCCTATGTATTTCATTTTTTTGGTAGCTGTTATGAACAGAATTAGTTACTTGATTTCTTCAGCTATTTCATTATTGGTATACAGGATGGCTGTTGGTTTTTGCATGTTGATTTTGTATCCTGCCACTATACTGAATTCTTTTATTATTTCTAGTAATATTTTGGTGGAATATTTAGGCTTTTCTATTTGTATGATCATGTTGTCTACAAATAGGGATAGTTTGACTTCTTCCTTTCCAGTTTGGATGCTCTTTATTGCTTTCTCTTGCCTTATTGCACTGGTTAGGACTTCCAGTACTATGGTGAATAAGAGCAGGGAAAGTGGGCATTGTTTTTGTCCAGATCTTAGAAGAAAAGCCTCCAATTTTTGTCCAGTCAATATGATATTAGCTGTGGGTTTGTCATATATGGCCTTTATTGTGTTGAGGTACATTCCTTCTATACCTAGTTTGTTGAGCATTTTTATCATGAAGGGGTGTTGGATTTTATCAAACATTTTTTCTGTCTATTGAAATGATCATGTGGTTTTTTTCCCTTTTCTTGTTGATATGATGTATCACATTAATTGATTTGTATATGTTGAACTATCCTTGCATCCCTGGGATGAATTCCACTTGATCGTGGTGAATGACCTTTTTAATGTGTTGTTGGATTCTGTTTGCTACTATTTTATTGAGGATCTTTGCATCTGTGTTCATAAGGGATATTGGTCTGTAGTTTTATTTTTTTATTGTGTCTTTTTCCAGTTTTCATATGAGGTTGATGTTGGCCTCATGGAATGAGTTTGGAAGTATTCCCTCCTCTTCAGTTTTTGAAAGAGTTTGAGAAAAATTAGTTTTAGTTCTTTAAATGTTTGGTAGAATTTGGCAGTGGAGCCATCTTGTCCTGGGTTTTTTTGCTGGGAGACTTTTTATTACTGCTTCAATCTCATTACTCATTACTGATCCATTTAGGTTTTCTAGTTCTTCATAATTCAACCTTGGTAGGTTGTATGTGTCCAGGAATTTATCCATTTCTTCTAGGTTTTCCAGTTTGTTCACATATGGTTGTAGTAGTAGTCTCTTATGATCCTTTGTATTTCTGTGGTATTGGTTGTAATGTCTCCTTTTTTGTTTCTGATTTTGAGTCTTCCTCTTTTTTCTTTGTTAGTCTAGTCTAGCTAAAGGTTTGTCAATTTTGTTTATCTGAGTTAATATATAAACCCAGTAAAATAAAATCCAACAAAAATGCCATCAAATTTTGTTTTATTTTTTTTCTGCTAGATAAGTTGATTATAAATTTCATTTGGAAACAAAGAATAGTTAGGAAAAGAGTTAATATATAAACCCAGTAAAATAAAATCCAACAAAAATGCCATCAAATTTTGTTTTATTTTTTTCTGCTAGATAAGTTGATTATAAATTTCATTTGGAAACAAAGAATAGTTAGGAAAACCCTGGAAAATTAAAGAAATTAGAGGAAGGACTAGCCCTAGCAGATATTAAAGTATATTATCAAGCTCTTGTAATTCTAGTAGTATAGTACTGACTGATGAATAGACAGACCACATGAACACAATATAAATAGACCTGATTTCATATGTAAATATAATATATAATAAAGGTAGCCTCTCACATCAGTGAGGAAATGTAGAATTTATAATAGTGTTGGGAAACTGGGATATATACAAGGAAAAAAATAAAATTTACTCATTACATCTTACACTGAGATCCATTCCAAATAAGATTAGAGGTTTAAAAGGAAAGCACATAAGTACTAAAAGAAAATATTGGTGAATTCTTCCTGTGCCTTGGATTTGCAAAAACTTATCTAGCAATGACCCAAAATCTGGAAGCAATAAGGGGAGTGATGAATTTGATTACATAGAAATAAGTAATAAAACTCTTTTTTACACAAAAAAATCATAAACAAAGTAAAAAGATAAAGAATAACTATGAAAAACGCTTTGTAACTTAAACCACAGAACAAAGCTAATATCCCAAATATATAAAAATCTAGAAATAGAGAAGAAAAAGTTTAACAGTTCTATAGAGAAGTGGAGTTAGAAATATTCACAGATACTTCATAGGAAAAGAAATACAAAGAACTCTTAAACATATAAAGAAGTTGTTTAACCTCACACTTTATAAAAGAAATGCAAGTAAAACTCCCCTGTGTTTTATTAGATTGGCAGAAATCTGAGTTTGACAACATACTCTGTTGGTAAAACTGTTGGAAATGTGAAATCTCATACATTGCTAGAAATGCAAAATGTACAATCTGTATGGAAGGGAATTTGGCAAAATTACATCTACATTTACTTCTTGATGAAGCAATCTCATTTCTAGGAATTTATTCCAAAGGCAAAATTTGAAAGACATACACATAAGACTGCTTATATCGGCACTATTTCTAAAATGACCAACTGAATGAATAAATCAAACAACCCAAATGTCCATCTGTAGGTGGCTGGCTGGATAAATGATATATCCTTGTAATTAAGAATCATACAACTATAAAATGTAATGACAAATATAATATACTACTGTGGTGAAGAAAAGAGCTTATGTATAGTGTGCGATTGTTTATTGAAGACTAGTAAGAATATGAATATATTTGCTTATATTTGCTTATATTTAAAAAATAAAAAGATAAATTATGAAACTTAAATGAAATAGCTTATAAAGGGAGGAAGAGAAGAGGGTGAACAGAACAAGGATAGAAATTAGACTTTTAGAAATATATCTGATTTCATAGATTTGACTTTAAAACAAGTACATATTTTACATAATTATAAGACAAAATATGATTTTAAAGCCATCCATAAAATTCCAAAGGAAATGGAAAAAATAAACCTAAGTGCATATACAGTTGGTGGCATAAGCACACAAAGAGGAAGTGCTACAAGAGACTTTAAAGCACAATTATTGAACTGTACGTCTCCCTTGGTATATATCCTAATGGCAGAAGATACTGCAAAAACATCTTAAAGCTTTTTGAATAATCATATCATTAGTGACAGTGTGGTACTGATATACTGAGACTGTTGTATGTAAATTTTAGGATAAGGCAAATGAGTAATTACGTTGGTGTCATGAGAACTGGGATTATGGGCATGGGAGAGAGAAGACACAGATGCAGGATTGAGGAGGTTAAATAAAACTGTGTAGTCCTGGATTTGAAATAGAAGTGTTAAAATGAACACATAACTTATTTTAATCTTAAAAAATATGACTTTTTAGCTCTGTTCACTGAAAAGGCCTAAGAACATTGACTAACCCAATGACAGTGCATCGCTAGGACCTAAATTATTGGGTCTCTAAATACCATTTCCCACTAAGTACAACCAAGGCTCTATCCAAAAGTGGGTGATCCCAGGACATAGCAAGAAGTATAAAAGCACAACTTGCAATATCTTGTTATAACAGAAAGGAAGTTATCAGACATTATCAGGGTCATGTCAGAAGGACTCAGAAGCTTGAATAGGCTCCACTGGCCAAAGATGGGTCAATTTGCATGTCAATGAGGATAATAATAATAAGGGTAAAACAATAAATATGTGTAGACCCATGAGTTCATAATGATACTAAAAAAGTTTTAAAAGAAATTTTCTGCTGCAGGAAGCACCCCAGCCCTCCCGAGCCGGGGAAGTGGGGGCCGAGGGCCTAAGCCACACACCGCTGACACCCACAGCCAGCCCAACAGCGACCACGAGCCACCGCAGGAAGTGCCCTGGTCTCTCCCAACCTGGGGCAGTGGGGGGCCTTGAGCCTCGTCCATACCTCCCCGACATGTGCAATCAGCCCAGCCACGACCACCAAGCCACAGCAAGAAGGGCCCTGGGTTCCTGAACTGGGACGGTAAAGGTCAAGGGCTTTTGCCACGCCCCCCTGACATCTGCACCCGGCGGCCTGGCAATGACCAAGCCACCATGGAAAGCCCCTCCTCTGCCCATCTCCTCTGTGGGAATGAGGGGAGTGCCACAGGCTTCAATCCCACTCCTCCTCCTTCCATCCCATTTCCTTCCCCTTTCTCCTCTCCACCTCCCTCCCAACTGCTCTGCAACAACATCCTAGAATGTAAAAAATAGTATTAATAAAATTACTTTTTCTTTAAAAAAAAAAAAAATTTTAAAAAGGGGACTTGGGCTGGCCCGGTGGCGCACTGGAGAGTGTGCCGCTTGGGAGCGTGGCGGCGCTCCCGCCGTATTTTCTTTAAAAAAAAAAAAAAAAATTTAAAAAGGGGACTTGGGCCGGCCTGGTGGCGCACTGGAGAGTGTGCCGCTTGGGAGCGTGGCGGCACTCCCGCCGAGGGTTCGGATCCCATGTGGAGACCAGTTCCCGCTCACTGGCTGAGCATGGTGTGGGCGCAACACCGAGGGTTGCAATCCCGTTGCCGGTCCCCGGTACGGGTGTGACACCAAGGGTTGCGATCCCGTTACCGGTCAGTAAAAAAAAAAGACAAAAAGGAAAAAAAAATAAAAAGGGGACTTAACAAATAATTGTAATGTGTAGATTTTATTGGGATTTCAATTTAAACTTAAAAAACGTTAAAAGTTGAGGATGAGAACATTCAATGAGATTGAAGAGTTATTTATTTTTTTAGGTATGATAATATTATGGGTATGGTATTTTTAAAGAAGTTTCTATCTTTTATCGTACATATTGAGGTATTTACAGATGCTTTGATAGTATTTGTGGAAATTGCTTCAAAAAAATCTAACGAATTGATGGGGAATATAACTGAAATAAGACTGGCTATGAATCACTGTTGAAGGTGGGTGATGGGCATTTGGGTGTTTATTACAGTATGCTCTCTCCTTTGTATATGTTTGAGGTTTTTGATAAAACTTTTTTAAAGTTTAGGTTAAATGATTTTCATTGAGAAACAGAGGCAGTTTATTATATGTTTCTGCCTATTTGTTTACCAATTCATCCTTCTAGAAAATAATCACAAGATGAAGGAAGCCCTAGTCCTACTGTGATATTCTTGTAGCAGCACTTGGTAAGATGTACTTGGATTGAAAATCAACTCTCCATTCTTCAACTAGATCTACAATATACACTACTACTATATTTCCTTTGAAAAATGATAACACAGTAAGTATTTTAAAACATTTCACCATGGTTTAGAAAACCATTAATAGGCCTTAACAAAAGATTAAAAAATAAAAACTCTTCTTAGCTCATAAAGGGGTGTCTTCCATAAATTTCTAAGGCAGTTCCTTAGAACTAGAAGGATGTTTTCTCATAGAAATTGTTATAAATGTCAAATAGGTTCCCAGTCCACAAAAATCTTTTAATCTATAGCATAACATAATGTAATCTACAAAACTGACAGAGTACTAAGGGTTCAGTACAGGTATAAATGAACTTGTTCTTCTAGGAAAATGCTTTCTCAATTGAATTCAGGACTTTAAAAGATGAGTGACTTTTCTACATCTTTATAGGAGTTGGTCTCATTATACTCCTGGGTCATCTATTTGCCATATGTTTTGCATTCTGGAAGTTAAGAACAGTTACACTCTTATCACCTGTGACTTGGGCTGCTCCCATTTTTAAATTAAATATTTGAAAGAGCAGAGATTATCTGCATATGAATGATCTTGGTAATAAAAACCTGCCTTTTATGCTTCGTTGATGCATTATCCCATTTTATATTCACAAGAAATCTTTGAAGCTTACATGGCAAATGTTATTACTCCCATTTTACAGCTGAAAAGACTGTGGCTCAAAGGTGTAATGGCAAACACTTGGGAACCAGAGAACTGGATCTGAGTCCTGGATTTTCTGGGTGACCATGTGCATGTCATTTAACCCTTGAACTTCAGTTTGCTTGTCGTAAAATGGGCATAATGAAACCCTATTTTACAATGTTGTTATGAAGGCGAAATGAACTGATATACGTGAATGAGTTGGATAACATAAGGTACCGTGCAAGTTTTCATTATTCATCATTGATGATGAAGATCGTGGCAGGGTTATTTTAATAAATGAAAAAAGCACAACTAGAATAGCAAGGAGACTCATCCACATGATATGAATCACTGTTGGAAGAAAAAGGGAATGTTCAGCTTAGAGAAAAATCAGGAGAAAGTGTTAGATGTTGTCAGGTATTTTCTCAAGGGCTCAGGTTTTGAAGAGTAGATTTCACTCATTATAAAGAACTGCTTGCAGTGAGTTTTCCTGTTACTGGAGTTTTTCAAGCAAAGGCCAGACAGCCACATGTTAGGAATGTTGCAGTGGGCTAAATTCCTCTCAGGTCAGTTTCTATTCTGAGGTTTTATCATAGAAATCTAACATTTTCCAAGTTGGGTAGAGATTCCTGATTTACTGGCTCGAAGGTCTCTGAAGCACTTATGATGATGGTCCTGTAAATAGGATAGAAATTGCAAGAGATGATCTATAAGCTGGTTTTTGAAAAATTCATTTAACAAATATTTATGAAGCACTTATTATTTTCCAAGATGATGTGCTAGACTCTGAGATATTTTTAAAAAGCCATCTCTAGTGTTCCATTGTTTGAACATAAGATTCTATTCTGTTTGCAATCATTCTTTCCCCTTTTAAATATACTGTGTCAGTCTTGATCTTCCCGGGTCTTATAAGGGAGGTGATAAAATGTTAACATTGCCCACTACTTATGTTCACGTTATTCCAACTGATTTAGTTTCCAGTTTTGTTGGAACTTTCCTGCATAGACTTTAATTCTCCAGGGTAGAGTCAAAATGTGTTGAAATGACCTCCTAAAAAAAGAAAGGGAAAATAGATCACCTAGTGCAAAGTATGTTTTTGCATCCCAGGCTTTGAGGGTAAAATATGTGGTTAGATGAGTAATGTATCAGAACCTTAATGCTATTTAAACATACGGATGGGTGCGTTGTATGTATTTTGTGTATTTAAAATTGAGATTTTTGTTTGAATAGTGTCTTTCATTTGGTGTACTTCATGGTGATTTATCATAATAGACTGCTTTAAATCATTTGAAATAGCGAGACATATGAATTTTAACAATAACTTCCCCAAGGCTAGAGAAGTCAGCGGGAACTCAAATTGCTAGGTAGACATTTTTTTTCAAACTCATATGCAAGTGTAAAACTTTTATAAGACTGCTTTAACGAGGCCCTTTGGGATTTAGGGTTATTTATCTAAGCTCTTATTAAAAATGAAAACTTTTCTATGTTTAGCCCTGTAAAGCAAAACTGATCGTAACAACATTGTAAGTTGGGAGACTGAGTACTGTTCTGCAGACTGAGTCAAAAATAAAGTTCGGAGACTTTGGGGCCTAGTGTCTTCAGCATGGCATTATGGTAATAGAATAGTGACAGTAAAGCCAGTATTTCAAAGTCTCCTTTAATTAAGAAAATTTAGTTCTACTATGCTTGTAGTTTACGATTTGACATGACTTATTAAAATGACTTCCAGGCCTGGAGTCCAGCCCTGTTTCACAGAGCACTCCATTGTCTCCGTTGAAGTCAAACTTGCCCCTGGACTGTGTTGCCTGTTACAAGGTCTGTGAGCACCATTTCATTTATGGTATCTGCACTTGTTGAAGTATCTTTGGTGCTGTCCTGCCACTGAGAAATGGGGCATGGGAGAGAGGTTGTTTCTGAAATTAATGTGCCAGAATCACTCTGTACATAACCCAGTAGAAGAGCTGGAGCTGCTGCAGGAAAAATTTTGTAATCTAGAGACAATTTCAGTTTCTTTGTAGGTATGGTCAGGTTTGATGACTCTGGGTCCTGCAGTAAATCTATTCTTAGACCTTGGGAGCTAACGTTTTAAATTATCTATAGTGCAACATAATTATGGGGAGTGAGGACATTATAAGGGGAGAAAGCAAATGTTACAAGATCAGGATCAAGATCTTTTGCAGACTTAAAGAGCTTATCAAAGTCAATTTAGTGTGGTCATGTCCGGTCCAATAGGCAAAGATTTTAAGAGGAGAAAGTGTGTAGATAGATGGATGAATGGATGGATAGAAAGATTGGGTCGAGAGATGGACAAGCAGATAAAGCTAAATAATCATTATTAAAAATATGATTTTTGGTGAATAGGTTTCTATGTTGCAGGGTAAGTATAGAAAATTGGACAAACAGGCATATCTGAAAAAGATCATGGTGACAAATGCAGAATTTTGAAAACATTTATAAAGAGGCCGTAAATGAAAACTATGGACCAGAAAGCATTTTTGGCTTGTTTTTATGGGTATTACCTCAACAGTTAACCTTAGCAGTACTAATATAAGTGATTGGAAATAGTATTTCACTTAGTGGAGTCTAGGGACTTCTGAGTTACTGCCTCTTTTTCAGAGGAAGACAGTAGAGAGAGAAATAAGATTGTGAAACACAGAGATGATATTTCTAAGGAGGGAGGTATGAAACTACCAGCTGGAAATTATGGTTTAGAGTATGAAGGAGACAAAGAGCAAACGTCAGGAGAGGTGATGATGTCAGAAATATTGGCTGAAGGTCAGACAGAGGTGGAGGCAATACAAGTGGGCAAACAAGACTTAAAATTTGAGCAGGTTGAGAAATGTCAAAATGAACTCAAGTTTAGGAACTTCTGTTCTGAAATAACCTCAAAGCAGTTGCAAAAGGGAGGAAAACTATGTACACTTGGATTTTAACTTTTCAACTTGAGCAGCTGTTTTAACAGTTGAGTTGGTAGGCACTGTCAGGAATAGAATATTTTAATTTTGGAGAAACCCAACTGTTAAGACAGCTGTTTGGTCTGATTAGACTTAAGCTGGCTCTGATTAGGTTGTAAGACCTAATAGGATCATAGCACCAGGCAGATTGGCTATTGTAATGATTTTATTGGACATAATAAAAAATATGAACTGATGTTAGATTGAATGTTAGGTTGGACACTGGCTCTCCAAAGAAGCTGCATTCCTTGGTTCATTTTGGCAAAGTGCTAAGGCAAATAACATGGGATTTTACCCTGTTCCTAGTTATTGGAAATTACCTGAGATAATTTTGCCTTACATTCCTTGGATGTGAGCTATTTTCCTGGTACTTAGGGAAAAAGTTTCCTTACTTCTACTAACATCCCTCTATCCTTCCCTTTGTAATAGGTAATATACCTACTCAAATCACCTCAAGTAGTCACTTGTATTTATTTTGTACCACAGTACTTCAAAAATTTTGTGGAAAAATGGAATTAAAAGATAATACAAATCCTTCCATGAACTTTTTTTTTTTTCCTTTTTTTTTGTCTTTTTTACTGACCGGTAACGGGATCGCAACCCTCGGTGTCACTCCCGTACTGGGGACCGGCAGTGGGATCGCAACCCTCAGTGTTGCGCCTGCACCGCGCTCAGCCAGTGAGCGGGAACCGGTCTCCACATGGGATCCGAACCCTTGGCGGGAGCGCCGACACACTCCCAAGCGGCACACTCTCCAGTGCGCCACGGGGCTGGCCCCTTCCATGAACTTTTTGAAGTTCCTCATATTCTTTACTATCTAAGCAAAAAATCTTATTACTAGCAACCAACAGTTTTTCAATTTGTAGGTTACATCTTTTTAATATCTAGAACAACTTAAGTAATGCTTACAGTGATAAAACCTGGAATTCCAAACTTAGTACCTTAAGTAACTTTTTTCATGGAAAAAAGACTACTTACTAGGTTAGTTTCAGATAAATTTTTAATTAAAGATTTGTATTACTTGTTTAGATATTTGATTAATTTCTTGTATAAATACGGTATTTTTACTTCATATGTCAGCATATTTTAAAGCATTCAAAGATAGATTTCATTTCATGTGTTTTCTTTTTTTTTTTTTTGTATTTTAAGTGTCCTTTTATACCTTGGTACAAATATTGAGAATAGCCTGTCCAAAATGACCAACAGAGTTTAGAACAGAGAAAGCTCATTTCAGAGATATGAAACTCATATCAGAGATAGCTCATTTCAAGGGTGTGGTGGCAAGGAAAGAAAAGCAAAGAATTTAACAATTTTTAATAAAATGGTGGCCTTTGGAAGTTTCAGTGAAATTTTTCTTAGGTTCTATATTTTAAGTGTCCTTTTATACCTTGGTACAAATATTGAGAATAGCCTGTCCAAAATGACCAACAGAGTTTAGAATAGAGAAAGCTCATTTCAGAGATATGAAACTCATATCAGAGATAGCTCATTTCAAGGGTGTGGTGGCAAGGAAAGAAAAGCAAAGAATTTAACAATTTTTAATAAAATGGTGGCCTTTGGAAGTTTCAGTGAAATTTTTCTTAGGTTCTAAAAGCTTCCAACAATATTTGGTTCTGCCTTGGAAAAATTTATTCAAATTTATCCCTCTTTGACTCAAAATTCTCTTCTAGGGTATGCTTCTTAGTCCATAAAATCTTTGAATAAAGCTTTGGAGCATATTTGTCAATTTCCATAATCAGATCTATTTAGGGGTCAGCTAGTGGGTAAATGCTACATATAAAATTTAGGAGACTATCAGGACTGACCTGGTAGGTCTTATTGTTTACATTCATGTTATTTAGGTACTTACAAATCAAATTCTTACAGAGGAATTGCGTCTAAGCTGGTAGAAATGAATTTTTCCCTGAGCCGGGTAACGTGGAGATTGATTCTCTTACCTTACCTGAAATGGCTGTGGCCACCTTTTTTTTTTTTACTATAACTTGGTGTTTTCTTTCATTCAATCACACAAATTTGAATGAAGATTCCTGAATAAACCTTTTAGTTAATTTATCTGTGGCAGAAACAACAGATTTCAAAACATTTAGTAGCTTCTCATTTACATAGCTTTTAAAAAAATTCTGTAGTATATTTTTCAAAACAACGATTTTAAACATGTGCTTTAAAAGTTAACTGGTAATGGTTTGATTTATATCATAGTTTATTTAAGAGAACAATTACTTTAAAAGAACAGACTAGATTTGTATTTCTTTAAAAATACAGTTTTTGGTTATGTGGATAATTTATGTTAAGTTTTCAAAAACAGAAAATGTCTTAAAGTGCATCATCATTTTATTTATAATTCCTTGAAATTATAGTGATATGTATTTTAACAGTAGTAGCAAAGAATACCAAACTGTATTTTCATGTACGTTTAAATTTGTAGGATTATGTATCATCTTTAAGAGTATGTATTAAAACCAAGGCACTTAAAACATACAGCTCATGCTTCTATATGACTACTTTTACGAGCAAACTTAAAACCAACTCTACCACAGTTACACTGATGTGTGACTTTGCAAAAGTTCTGAAGTATTAGAACTAAGGTCATTTTCTAAAATCAAGGTCTCTTGCACAGAGAGCTTGATCTTGGTATTTGGATTCTCATCTTTCCTCATGGAGGGATGGAATTCTTAGGATTCATCTTCTAATAGGTCAGAGAAAGTCACTTGTGACTTAGGGTTGTGAATTCAGTCAGTGAGAGCAAAGATAGAAAGATAGGCCAGGCCTAATTCAATTGGTGTAATTGAGTTACACCATTGCTACCTGCCCTCTTGTGAAAGAAGAGTGTGTGGATTTCCAAGAGAAAGACATCTGAAGATATAGAAAGAGGTATAAAGAGAAGCCAGGGATAATGAGGATGATGGCATTCTGTGAAGGTAGGGGAGAGAGGGTTTAGATATGGTGCAAACCAACAGGATTACCCCCTTTCTGATGGAGCTTTGATAGATCATATCTCTCTTTTCTGCTGAGACCAGACATAATTTCACCATCCATCTCAACACTGTGACTGCCCACCAATTTGAATTTAAAGTGAAGAAAACCTATTTGTTATACTAGGTCTAGAAAATCATCAAAGAAGAAAACATCTTAAATACTTCCAAACAAAATGACTCCAAATAAAATGTTTTTCAATAAGTAATGCCATTTATCAGTACCAGTAATGTCAATATTAATAATGCCAATGCACTCACTGATATATTTTTATTTTTATTGATGTATTTTGGTGGGAGCAGCTGGCAGATATAGGGATCAAACCCTGAAAGTTGGTGTCATCAGCACCCTGCTGTATTTAAAAAAATATTTCTTGCAAAAATAAACAAAAGAAAGACATTAAGCACTACTTCAAAAAGAAAGAAAACATCTCAAACTCTTGCTTTATGTCTTGTGCTCCTGAACACTTTACATCCACATTCTCAAAGGACTTAAACTGTGTGACAGAGTGGGTCATGCTGATTAATGAACGTGACGGCTGAGTTAGCCCTGATGGGACAGAAACTTAGTAATGCTAAGTGTGAGGCTTCTTACGAGAATGTTATTAGAGTGGACCTAATTTATTATGTCCAAACCCTCTTACTTTCACTTCCGCTTACTCAGGAGAGTGATTAAAGGATTGGAAGTGTGTTTCTCAGCCTCTTCTTCAACTGATTTCCTCTGGTAATGAAATGTGGTAAAAATGTGCACCAGGAGACTTTCTCTTTGAAAATTCTGTGAAAATGAATTTTCCTAAATGGTTATACTTATTAATATGCTAACACAAATGTTATGATATATGACTATCATTAAAAGTTAGTTCAAAACAGAACTGTTTATTATTTTATCAAGGAATGGTAAGATAGAACTAGGATTTTAACCTAAAAGTAATGATTCTTGCTAAGGGGTCTATGAATCTTGAAAACATTTATGTTAAGTGAAAGAAGCCAGACAAAAAGGCCACATATTGTATGACTCCATTTATATGAAAGGAGAGCATAAGTTGACTTGAGGATTGGGACAATCTTAGAAACACCCAAAATTTAATGCAAAATTTTCTTTGTAAAGATGAACACTGTTGTATAGGTCTCTATAACAATATAAGTTTTAATAATATTGTTATGGAGACCTGTGACCTTCAAGTGGTTTAAAATTCACTACCTGAAAGCCTTTTAAAAAAATAAATTTTTGTTCTTTGTCCTCTTTTTTTAAGTATATAGGAGTTCTTTTATCATAAGGGTTTCTGCCCTCTGTGATTAAAAAAAAAAATTTGCTTGTTAACAGTACAATTTTTAAAAATTATAAAACCCTTGTAGTTTATGAGTTTATAGTAGTTTTTAAAAGATTTTCTGGCAAGATTTTTATTGATTTATTTTTTACATTTACGCCTTTAATACATCTTAAATTTATTTTTTAATATAAGTTTTTAAATTTGTTTTCTTCCAGATGGGTAATAATTTAAACTGGCACTGTTAATAAATAATTCACATCTCAAATTATAATTGCATCTATCATGAGTAAATACCATAGTAGTATGTTACATTTCACAAATATTATGGTCTATTTTTGGATTTTGGTTTTGTTCCACTGATCTGTCTACTTCTATATTAATACCATATTGATTTGATTACACTGTTTTTATTATATGTTTTAATACCTAGAAAGGAAGTCTGCCCATCAGCATTCTTTTTTATGGTCATTTTCAAGCATCTATTCTTTTCATACCTACAGCCAACTGATCTTTGACAACATCAACAACAACATACATTGGGGAAAAGACTGCCTCTTCAGTGGTGCTGGGAAACCTGGAAAATCCTATGTAGAAAAATTAAACTAGACCCATACCTCTTACCATATACCAAAATCAACTCAAAATTGATTAAAGATTTAAATATAACACCTGAAACTATAAAACTTCTAAAAGAAAACATATGGGAAACAATTCAGGATATAGAACTGGGCAAAGACTTTATGAATATGACCCCACAAGGACAGGCAACAAAGAAAAAATAAACAAATGGGATTATATCAAACTGAAAAGCTTCTACACAGCAGAAGAAACTATTGACAGAATGTAAAGACAACCTATAGAATGGGAGAAAATATATACAAACTATGCATTCAACAGGGGTTTAATATCCAGAATATACAAGGAACTCATACAACTCAATAGTAAGAAAACAAGTAACCCAATTAAAAAATGGGCAAAGGAGCTGAATAGACATTTCTCATCTGAAGATATACAAGTGGCCAACAGACACATGAAAAAATGCTCAACATCACTCAGCATCAGGGAAATACAAATCAAAACCACATTGAGATATTATCTCACACCAGTTAGACTGGCTGTTATCAAAAAGACAGAGAGTAACAAATGCTGGTGAGGATGTGGAGAAAGGGGAGCCCTCCTACACTGTTGGTGGGACTGTAAGTTAGTGCAGCCATTATGGAAAACAGTATGGAGATTCCTCGATCAACTACAGATAGAACTGCCATATGATCCAGAAATCACATTGCTGGGTATATACTCAAAGGAATGGAAATCATCATGTCGAAGGAATACCTGTACTCCCATGTTTATTGAAGCTCTATTTACAGACAACTGGATAAGGAAAATGTGGTATATATATATACTCAGTGGAATACTACTCAGCCATAGAAAAGAATGAAATTCTGCCATGTGCAGCAACATGGATGAGCTTGGAGAAAATTATGTTAAGTGAAATAAGCCAGGCACAGAAAGAGAAATACTGCATGTCCTCACTCCTAAGTGGGAGCTAAAATAAAGAAAGAAAGGAAAGAAAGAAAAAAAAAAAAAAAAAAAACAGTCACAATAATACATTAAATTAAAAAACAAAAAAACAGAACTGTGGAAATTAGAGGTGGGAAAGGAGAAAGAGGGTTTGGCAAGAAGCTAGTTAAGGGTCACAAAGATTGATTACATTTTGTAAACATGAGTATTTTAATTATCCTAATTTGATCACCACATATTGTATTGATATTCAATTCTGTTGAATATATACAACAAATATATACAATCAATTATCTTTCAATAAAAAAACTGTCACACCACCCCCCCCACATTTACTTGTACATATTTGTGGTACAGTGTGTTGTTTCAATACATATACTGCACAGTGATTCACTTAGGGTAGATATTTTAGTTTTGCTCGTGATAGTCCACCACTTCTTCTCTTCCTACCCCCGCACCCCGCCCTCTGCTCTCCCTCCTCTTCCAGCCTCTGGTAACCATTATTCTACTCTCTACTTCTATGAAAACCACTTTTTTGTTGTTGTTGTAGTTGTTGCACATATGAGTGAGATCATGTGGTATTTGTCTTTCTGTGGCGGGCTAACTTCACTTATAATGGTCTTCAGTTCCATCCATGTTACTGCAAGTGACAGGATTTCATTTTTTTGTATATAGCCGAATGGTATTCCATTGTTGTATATATACCACAGGGTTTTTTTTTTTTTTTAACTATTTAATGTTTAGATAGAAAATTATTTTCTCAACATACAAACGAAGGAAAATATCACAAATTGAATTTAAAGTCAATTGAAAATGAAAAAATTTAACACACAAAGATTAATATCCTTAATGCATAAAGAACTTCTTAAAAATGATAGAAAAATGTTAACAGAAATTTGGTGAAGGACATGAGCAGCTTAGTTACACACCCCAAAGAAACACACGTGGCTAACAAATGCTTTTTAAATCTTCTGGCAGGTGGAGATGGGGTGGCCCACAGCCCCCACCAGAGAATTTTTTAATCCATTTATCCATTGATGGATATTTAGGTTGATTCCATCTCCTGGCTATTGTGGATAGCATTTTGATGAACATGGGAGTGCAGGTGTCTTTTGATATATTAATTTCATTTCCTTTGGGTATATACTCAGTAGTGAGATTTCTGGGTCATAAGGTAGATCTATTTTTAGTTCTCTGAGGAGCCTTCATACTGTTTTCCACAATGGCTGTACCAATTTACATTCCCACCAGCAAGGTAGGAGAGTTCCTTTTTTCACATCCTTGCCAGCATTTGTTATTTTCTGTCTAGTTGTTTTGAGAAATGTCTATTCAGGTCTTTTGCCCATTTTTTAATTGGGTTATTTGGGGTTTTTCTTGCTGTTGAGTTGTTTGAGTTCCTTATACATTCTGGATATTAGCCCTTTGTCTGATATGTAGTTTGCAAATACTTTCTCCCATTCTGTAGGTTGTCTTTTCACTTTGGTGATGGTTCAAAGCTGGGTGTTGGGTACATGGGGTCCATTATATTTTTCTCTCTTAGTTTGGTATATTTAAAATTCTCTATAACAAAAATTTTCAAAAATCTGAGTGAGTAACTGGTCTCTTTAGATGGACTTCTAATTATTATTATTTTAATGATATTACTTCTAATTATGAAGTTTCTGGCAGGCTTCTTTGTAGGATATGTTCTCTTTTTTAATGAAAGTGTTCCCAGTGTAATTCCTATGTTCTCAACAACTGATATCTTACAATAATACAGGCATTTATTTTTTTTAAAAATGTCTTTTATTTTTTGACATGAATTAATACCTTTAATTTTGAGATTGCCTTATTGGTATCTTATTGAAAGCAGAGCCATTTCCCCCGCGCTTTCTGATATTTGGGAGATTTGACTTGATAAGCTTATAATAATTATAGACAACATTTGAAAGGCATAGCTTTCAGGAATCATGTATCTAGATTCCTTCTCTTAAGAGCCCTTTAACCAAAAGAGATTTAAAGAATAATTTTGACATTTGTGATTTAAAAGGGTCAAATTTTTCTTCTGTAATTTTCAAAGAAAATTTTTCTTGTCGATACTGTTCATTACTTAGTGAACCTTATTTTGAAATTTACAAGCAGTAGTTGGTATGTGAACTTTTTCAGGGTCTATTTTTATGAATTAGTACTTGAAAAATATTTAAGTATGATGGAGTTAATATGGCTCATCATAACAGACAGACCAGTACTTCCAGTTAGTTGTTTCTTGAGAGTGGTTCATAAGAATTTTTAAAATTGATTCCTTGTGCAAATTATCTATTAAACAGTTGTATGTTTATAATGATTTAGCACTAAGTTGTGGTCATTTGCCTGTTTTGGTATTTTGAGAACTTTAATGGGTTTATCATTGATATAGCTTTGAAATTGAATTCCTAAAATCTACATTATAAACAACACTGTATTTCAGCATCTTTAAAAGGCTATTTGCTTTCTTAGGTTTTTCTAGGGTCGGAAAGTTCAAGTCATCTACTAAAATATGAGAAATATTTAACTTAAATATTTCCATCTTGAGCTCTCTCATACCGTATTATTTTTCTCCACTATATAGTATGTTGAAGTCATTTTAATATCTGCTAGTTGTTATATCATCCCTGTTTGTCATTTTAACCTGTGTTACATTACATGACCTCCGTGTTTCCTAGAAGACTGTACCACCTTTCTATTTTCCCAAATTCTTTCCTTGATATTGATTGGTTTGATTCATTCTCAATTTCACCATTTCTGTTAGAAGTGATAGAAAGTGATTTTTCCCCCCTTCTCATTGCCTCTTTCAAAATAGGCCATAGTTGCTTCTCTTGGGAATTTTGTCAAGGTAGAAGTTTAGAAATAAATATGGTATGTCCTCTGCTTGCATTTTGGTCTCTTAGACTAAGGTTACCTGGCTGACAGTTCGGGTCTCTTAGGAAAGCTTTTCCTCTCCCAGTATTTTAAAAATCACGGAAATAGGTCTCATTCGATGTTTAGTTCATTGTTCCCCTTGAAGTATCTTCCTTGTTGACTTATGCTGGAAGATCACTAATTTAGGTTTAATAAGCTATGATGTTTTTGTCAGAAATACCAGAAATAATCCAGATTTTGTCCTGTGTTTATCGATGTTTAGTTCATTGTTCCCCTTGAAGTATCTTCCTTGTTGACTTATGCTGGAAGATCACTAATTTAGGCTTAATAAGCTATGATGTTTTTGTCAGAAATACCAGAAATAATCCAGATTTTGTCCTGTGTTTCTTAAAATGCTTATTATCATTAACAGACATTTGCATTGATATTTTAGCCATGAGCAGTAATTGCTGGTGACACCTCTGGCTTTGTCAACACGTGTCCTAAATTCCACATAATGAGTTTGGTTATTGTTTTAGGATAAACTGAATATTAAGTATGCCAAGGCTTTTCTCTCTCTTTCCTTTTTGCTCTCTTTCCTTTTTTTCTGAAGTGTTAAAAAAAAAAAAAAAGTGAAAACATTACCTGAAGTTATGGCGGAAATTACCCATTGTTCTTACTCTCCAAATAACTATTTTCATTTTTCATATGTCACTTTCTGTCTTTGTATACATATATGAATGCTTCATGTGATTAAAATATTATTTTTGTTGTTAAAATTATAGAGACAATTTATAAATTTTAACATTAAAAAAGAATAAGTCCTGGACTAATGAAAAATATAATGTGGAAACAAAGTACAGGATGACTGTTAGGAATTTGAGCCATCTTAGGCCCACCTGGTTTGTCTAATTTCACAAGTAAGGTTGTTCAACTTATTAAAAATGAGGTGTTTTAAGATATCTAAATTTTACCCCATTATTTGCCTTTGTGGTTTTCAATCTTTGTAACAGAATTAGTTAATCACTATCTGGTATTTTTTTTCCTTGTTTATGATATATTAAAAATAATGGGATTTAGATGGAAAGGATGATGCTTGAGTTTCTTTTTCATCACTTACTGGCTCTGTGATCAGGACAAAACTCCTTATGTTTATGAGCTTCAATGAGGATAAAAATTGTTAAATTACACCATATTTTGAGGATTAAATAAAAAATGCCAGTGTTGGATTCACATACTGTGCAAACGTTCATAATTACATAGAGACATGGGTAACTAACATGTATAACTAATTTTCTTTGTGACTATGGTCATTAGTGTAACAATGTCATTTTGTATAAATTTTGGTCGTTTGATAAATTGAGTATGTTGTGTATTGACTCCAGGGTCACAGGTTGAGGAAACTAAGCTTCCAAGTGAAGGGCTAAGATCATTCACTAAGTGACAAGGCAGTGCTAATTTATTTTAATTTCTATTTGAGTGTCCTTTTTGATAGGTTACACCATAGCCATTTAGCAGCATGATGAAACCTTTTTAAAATTTTTTTATTTTAACATTTACCTGTATATGTTTGTGGGAAACAGTGTCTTGTTTCAATACATGCATATACTACATAATGATTCACTTAGGGTAGACAGCATAGTTTTGTATCTGTTAGTCCACTGCTTCTCCCTCTATCCCATCTCTTCTCCCAGCCTCTGGTAACCATTATTCTAATCTCTATTTCTTTGAGAACCACTTTTTTTTTTTCTTTTAGATTCCATATGTGAGTGGTATGTGGTATTTCTCATTCCGTGCCTGACTTACTTCACTTAATATGATGGTTTCCAGTTCCATCCATGGTGCTGCAAATGACATCATTTCTTTTTATAGACAAGTAGTTTTCCACTGTGTATATATACCACAGTTTTTTTATCCACTCATCCATTGATGGGCGTTTAGGTTGATTCCATCTCTTGGCTACTGTGAATAGCATTACGAAGAACATGGGAATGCAGGTGTCCTTTTGATACGTTGTGGGATAGCTGGGTCATAAGGTAGATCTGTTTTTAGTTCTCTGAGGAACCTCCTACCGTTTTCCACAATGGCTGTATGAATTTATATTCCCATCAGCAATGTAGGAGAGTTCCCTTTTCTTCTTATCCTGGCCAGCATTTGTTTGTTATTTTCTGTCTTGTTGATAATAGCCAGTCTAAGTGGAGTGAGGTGATATCTCATTGTGGTTTTAATTTGCATTTCCCTGATGATTAGTGATGTTGAGCATTTTTTCTTATGCCTGTTGGCCATTTGTATGTCTTGTTTTAGAAATGTCTCTTCTGATCCTTTGCCCATTTATTAATTGGGTTATATATATATTTTTGCTGTTGAGTTGTTCAACTTTCTTATATATTCTATATATTCCCTGTATTAGTCCATTTCTGTTGCTTATAAAAAAATACCTGGAACTGGGTAATTTATAAGAAAACTAAATTTATTGCTTACAGTTTCAGAGGCTGGGAAGTCCAAAGTCCACAGATCACAACTGGTGGTGACAGTGACCTAGGGGTCTCACATGGCAGGAAATAGCAGATCAGAGAGAGATTAACCTCTCACGGGCTCTTGTTTTAAAGCCCTCAGAACCACATCTCTGACCACCATTTTTAATCCATTCACTAGGCATGGTCCTCAGAAGCTAATCACCTCTTCAAGGCCCCACCTTTCAATTAACGTAATAGGATTTCCCATCCTCTTAACAGTCACAGTGGGGATCAAACTACTAATACCTAAAACTTGGGGGACAAAATCCATATCATTCTGTCCCTGGCCCCCAAAGTTTATGTCCTTCTCACAGGTAAATGCATTCATTCCATCCCCAAAGTCTTGTTTTATCTCAAATGTCCAAAGTCTCAAGGACCCATCTGTGAAAACAAAACATGTTATCTACTTCCAAGAAACAATGGTGGGATGAGCACAGGGTATGTATTCTCATTCTAAAAGGGTGAAATAGGCTAAAAGAAAGGTTTAATGTGTTCCAAACAAGTCTGAAACCCAGTAGGACATGTATTAAATCTTACATCTGGTGAATCATGTACCTTAACTCCACGTTCGAAGTCCTCTTCATGCTGGTGCAGGGGTTGGGTCCCCAGGTCCTCGGGCAGCTCCACTTCTGTGGCTTTCCTGGTCTCAGACAATGCTTTAGCTGTTATAGTCAAGGCTTCCGGCTTGGATCTTTTTTTTTTTTTTCCCTTTTTTGTCTTTTTTTTACTGACCGGTAACAGGATCGCAACCCTCGGTGTCGCGCCCGCATTGCGCTCAGCCAGTGAGCGGGAACCGGTCTCCACATGGGATCCGAACCCTCGGCGGCGCTCCCGCTGCGCTCTCAAGCAGCACACTCTCCAGTGCGCCACCAGGCTGGCCCAGGGCTTGGATCTTTCAAAGCTGTGGGTCCTGCCACACCTGGGGCCAATTTAGCCATTGCTGGAACAGCTGAACCAGCTGGGGGGCTGGTGTGGGGAGCAGCATTCCAACGTGTTCCTGGGCAGCAAGCCCATGGAGGGTACCTCAGGCTTGTTCCCCAAGACCATTCTGTCTCCCTAGGCCTTTGGGCCTGTAGTGGAAGGGTTGTCCCCACAGGCTTCTGCAATGCCTTCAGGGCCTTTCCCTCCTTTTCTTGATTATCTCTACTTTGTACTAATCTTCTGAGCACCATTGTTTTTTTCTCCTGAAAATGCTCTCTGCTTCTCTACCACATGGCCAGGCTGGAAATTTTCTAAATCTTTATGCTCTGCTTCCCTTTTAAATTCTGGCTTCATGTCATGCCTTTGTTGCCATAACTCAGTGTAGGCTGTGACAAGTAGCCATACAGCTTCCCGAATGTTTTGCTGCTTAGAAATTTCTTCTGCCAAATATTCTGGTTCACAACTCTTAAGTTCCAACTTCCACAAAGTCCTATGGCATGGACAAAACGCAGCCAAGTTCCTTGCCAATTCATAACAAGGTTGATCTTTGCCCCAGTTTCCAGTAAATTCTGGCATGGACAAAATGCAGCCAAGTTCCTTGCCAATTCATAACAAGGTTGATCTTTGCCCCAGTTTCCAGTAAATTCTTTCTTATTTCTATCTGAGACCTCCTTAGAATGGTCTTTACAGTCCGTATTTCTATAAGCATTCCGGTCGCCACTAATTTAACCAATCTCTGAAACATTCCAAACTTTCCTGGCAAAGACTTTCTCCCATTCTGTAGGTTGTCTCTTCACTTTGTTGATAGTGTCCCTTGCTGTACAGAAGCTTTTTAGTTTGATGTGGTCTCATTTGTGTACTTTTGCTTTACTTGCCTGTGCCTTTGTTGTCTCACTTAGAAAAGTGCTACCCACTCCCATTTCATGTAGCGTTTACCCTATGTTTTCTTCTAGTACTTTCATAGTTTCAGGTCTTAGATTTAGGTCATTAATCCATTTTGAGTCAACTTTTGTGTATGGTGAGAGATAGTGGTCTAGTTTCAATCTTCTGCATGTGGATCTCCAGTTTTCCTAGCACCATTTATTGACGAGGCTGTCCTTTCCCCACTTTATATTCTTGGCATCTTCTTCGAAAATCAGTTGGCTGTAAGTGTGTGGGTTTATTTCTGGGCTTTCTGTTCTGTTCCATTGGTCTGTTTGTCTGTTTTTATGCAGCATGTTGAAACCTTCAAGCAGCATCTGAACATTCCTTTGTCTGTACCATATATCACATCAACGTCATAGCATTAACTTGTTTCTGACTATGAAAATAACACTTGAAAAGTGAAAAAAGGGTAAAGAAGAAAATGTAAAAAAAGGTTATTATTTCCCTCCAATGGAAATAGCTATTAATATATATTGTATTGCCTCCTAATCTTTTTACTCACCATATAGCTATTTTCTCTTATATATGTTATATATGAGTATTTTCCCATGTCTATCTTACTACTACCTTTCTTATTCAAGTTTTTGGGGAAAAATATGTATACAAAAATAATAAAGTAGTATCTTAACAATAATAATGTTACTGCTTACAGAAAGAAGAAAATACTTTGTATATTTTGCTAGCTAAAGAGTTAAATTACAGAAGAAATAGGCATTAGCAGGCTCAGTTATAAGGTCCTACTTATGGTTTGCTTGGAGACAATAATAATATGTATGGTGTCCTCAGCAATCATTGTGGTAGGTGGGGAGGGCACAGGCATTAGATTCAGGCTGACCTGAGTGAATCCTGGTTCCACCACTCATTTACTGTGTGATATTGGACAATCACTTAACCTCTCTGACCTTTGGTTTCCTATCTTTAAAATGGGATGAATGATGCCTGCCATTCAGAGCTGCTACAGGATTAGAAACAACAAATATAACTAAAGTATCTGGCCCACTGTCTGTACATGTTAGGCACAGGATAAATGATAATCAGAAGAAAGCTGAGGCCTAAGACTTAGAAAATTCAAACATACATTATGGAGAACATGTTGTAGCCATAGTAAACTAAGATAACTCTGTTTTATAAATATTTATTTGTATAATTTACCTTTTTCTCTCTTTTGCAAATGTATTGCTGCCAGAAGAGGAATGGAAATGATGAAAGAGTGGCACTGCCTCAAAGATGCTTTCTTCTCTGGCAGGCGCCACTCTGGCTTGCCATACTTACCTCACCTCAGGAAACCCTTACTGAGGGTCCACAGCATTATGGGCCTGGGCGAGGTTTTAGAGAGTCACAGATGAGCTCTCCAGGGACATTCACAATCCAAAGCGCTGTCAAGTTTTTCTACAAGAGATCCAATTCAGAAAAACAAAAACTTTTTCACCATACTTTTTAAAGAAAAAATTCAGAATTTAAATAGCTTTAGTGAGCCCTATTGTAGGTGGTGGGGGTCAGTGGTATAAACTCTGAAAACTTAAATATTTCTTGATATTAATGTAAGTGAAAAAAAGTATTTCTTTTTAGCCAGTAAAAGGTTAATATCTGAGTGTGTCTGCAGAAAAGCAATATTGCGGCAACTTTCTAATATTTATTTCCAAATAATGCTGCAAAATTAGAGGAATGCACTCATGTCTGATCTAGGAAGAATTAGAGATGTATGCACATCCCGAATAAGATTTACTAATAGGGCAGTGGTAAGTGTTTCAACAGATATTAGTGCAATATTTGTCAAGTAGTTAATTCTTATAAGGGAAACAGGATGATATCTCTAAGGAAACTTAAGTGGGTCTTGCAGGATGAATAGAGGTTCACTAGGAAGGATGACAGCCTTCCAAGCCCAGAAAACTGAATACATAGAGCAGGTAGTGTCGTGCTATTCAGAGGATGGAAAGTAACTGGATTGTGGAGGGCATAAGGAAGGCGGGTGGGTGGAGAGTGAGCTTGGAGCCACTGCACTAAGTACTAAGTTTGAATTTTTGAAAAGACAACATTTTAATTTCCACTCCAGAAAAATGTTGAGAATGTTATGTAATGATTAAAAGCAGAAAGAATAGCAAAACCAATATAAAAAAATGTTTAAAACAGAGGAAAGACATTCAAATGTGTCCTTGCTGAAGTCTGACCATCTTTAGGAAAATGAGCAGTGTCCTATTCCAGTTCAACTAGTTGGCACATGAAAGAAGAGTTGAAAACTAAGATTTGTTATCTTTATTACATTGTTTTTTCATAATTATTTCCTGATTTTTCTCCTTACTATAAGCACTAGATGAGGAGTCAGGGAACCAGGATTCTAGACCTACCCTTGTACTTTCTACACATATGCCTCATCTCAGACAAGTCCCTTTACTTTTCTGGCCCTCAGTCTCCTGATCTCTCAAATGAAAGGACTTTTGAATAGGTTCCACAGGATGTAGCAGAGATGCTTCAAAGGCCACTCTGGAAGATGAAGGGAGGCCTCCTGCCAACCCATTCCCTTCAAATAGAGCAGTTTTGCTTTTATTTGTATTATAAGTTGGGGCTATTACATTTTTCTTTTTCTTTTTTTTTTTTTTTTTTTTTTTTTGAATTCTATCACTTTTTAAAAGTTTGAAAATAACTAGATGTTCCATAAGGGCCTATCACTTTTTAAAAGTTTGAAAATAACTAGATGTTCCATAAGGGCCTGTCAAGCTCAGAAACAATATCCACATCTGTAGAATGGGGATAACAGTGGTTCCTTTTCTGAGATTATTGAGGAGGTAAACAAGATATTACATGTAGAACAGAACATAGAATATAGGAAGCATCTGATATGTTAGCTATTAGTCCTCACCACATCCCCCAGCAGGTCCCACACAAGTAAGACTGCATTTCACACAATTATAAATTACAAAACACATACCTTGAATAAGAAATGATGACCTGAAAAATTGTCTAATCCATCTGCTTTATACCAACAACAATATAAAAATGTCTTGGACATTTACTGTGTGGGTTTTTAAATATATTTCATTTCTACTTTTTGTATATTGCTTCTTTTCTCCCACAGCTGAAAGTTGTCTTCTTCTGTGTCAGATTTTTGAGATAATTAATGATGATGCATTTATGAAAGTTAATGTATTGGTGTGTTTCAGTCTTGCCAGCTCATGGGAAAGCGACATCAGTGTCCACTCTCTAACCCTCCCCTCTGCAACCTGTTTGGAGCTGCTGTTGATATTATCAAGGAATAATGCCACACTGCCCCCATCCCTTCGCCGTATGAATTCCTTTCAGGTAAGGAACAGCTTTTTTTTTTACTAGGGAGTGATTTCTCAGTTTTATTTGTATTGTTTCTCAGGGATCCTGTCTTTCACAGGAAAACTCACAGTTTCAAATGATACAAATAGTGAACATAATGCATGCATTGCCTTATCTATCTCTTTGTAAATAAATGAACAAATGGAGACTTTAAAAGGATTAGGTAATTGTCTAGTAGTAGCAGAACCTGTGGCTCTCTGACTCCAGAGTTTGTTCTCTCAAATTCCATCTTTCCTGCCTCTGAAAGACATGGAAAGAAGATCTAGCAAAGACACTTGTGAATGCCACCTCCCTTCTCCCGGCTTTGCCCTATAACAAGGATGTGCAACCATTATTAGTGGCTTGCTATTTCTAGCTTGAAGTGAAATTGCCAAGTGGATGTTTAACAGGGCTGGTGTCCTACCCGCTCTGAGCATCATTTCCTTCTCCCTTCTTAGCCCCTCCCTCTTCACTTGTCTACTCCCCTGGATATTTATTTGTGCTGCTGGTACAACGCAGTGCTGCAAATGTAGACTGACCAGCAGGAAGGCCCCCCCCACCTAGTAGTCAGCTAATTGTTGAACGGTGGTAAATTATATTAGTAGCTCAAGTTGTAATCCTCTAGCTACTGAATGTAATTGGACATATCTATGATTCTTGACAATGGAAAAATAGTCACTAACCCTCTGATGCTGGTGGGTAGACCATATACATTGCTGAGAAATGAGTAAATGTGGGTGGTTCTACTTCTAAAGGGTTACTGATGTACTCTAGGATAACTTCAGGAGCAGTGTATATTGCTGGGTACATCTCTGTTCTGTAGTAAAACAAGACATATGGATTTTTCTAGGAATTATATCTCAGGAAATTGATAAAAAATAACAGCTTCAGTCTAATTTACATTCATATTCTCTTGGAAATCTGTTATATTAACCATCGCTATGATTTTCTTCCTGTTTCTGAGCCTTGGTATTGATACAAAGTTCAGTCTTTGCCCTTAGTGTGCCTGTTTGTAGTTATTGTTACTCAATCAACTTTAATCCTGGACTGTCAAAGGGACTTCAAAGAACACCTTCTCACTTTTTAGGAGAGGAAACAGATCCAGAGAAATGGAGTAAGTTGGCCAGAGAATACACGGTGGGTTAGAGACCAAACTGGATTCACCAGGCCAGTACCGAGGTTACTCCATCTGCCACCCATCTGCAGTGCTAGCTGAAGTCCTGGGGGGGAAAAGGAGAGTGAGTGGTGGGTGGAGGCAGGTTGTAGCTACCTTGGAATGTGCGCACACACCTCTTATTTTGCAGTAATTTATCATTATTTAATTTATATATACGGCCTTGAACCAGAAATAATTTAAAATTCTGCATATCAATCTGTGTTTCTTCTCAGTTTTGCTCATTGGATTGAACACTGAATAACACTAAAGTTTATATCTGCTCACAAACTTTTATGGAGGGAAATACAAGAAACTTAACAGTGGTTATCTATAGGAAGCAAATCTGGAAGACAATTCTTTTTCATTTCACTCCCTCACCCCTGTGCCGTTTGATATTTTTATACCATGGGTTAGTGGGGAGTAGGAGAGATGACTCTGACTTCGAGGATTTTACGTCATATTGGGAAAGGTAGGACAGTCGTCCATTTGTGATATAAATTGAGAATAATTTTATTACAGAGCAGCCTCAACACGTATTAAAGATATTAAAAATAAAAGAATAATCTTAACCAAGTGTGGGGGATTTGAGAGAAGGACCAATCTGTATTTCTTCCCCATGAGACAGAGGAAGTCTTGCCCCATTTAAGGATGGTGGCATTTGTGTGCTCTTAGTCCCTCTAAACAGAGGAGTTCTTAGAGCTGTCTGGATGTTAACTACTGAATGTCCCTCTCTGTTGGTGATTGTACTTCATCTGGTTTCAGTTCATTTGCTGAATATTATTGTCAGGAGCACATACACTTTCCCAATTTCACAGGTACATAGAAACTTGGCAGAATCTTATGAACAATGTCTGCTACAGTTTTGTCCCTGATGTTACCCCTGGAAAGATGTAATTTCATTGGGAACATAAGCAGGAGTCAGCTTCCCCATGCAAGTCTTCATCCCAATGTAAAGGACCAGTGGGGACGGTGTCTATCAGTATTAGAAAGAGAGGCTTTGCTTTCTCATCTTCCTACTTAATCATGTATTATTACAGTGGCAAGGAATGGGCCACTAATTTAGCCTATGTTTGGGATTTTTTTTTTAATTGTAAACTCACTTTCATGCACATTTTTTTAGGAGCTATATTGTCAAAAGATGTAAAATGGTAAAATGACACTTGTTAAAGACAACATCTTTACATTTCCAATTCTCTTACTTTCCAGGCCAAGTCCTTCACTGTGAGCAATGCTTCTTTTTCTGTAAAACTCTTACTTGAGGATTCAAATAGCACTTCTGCTTGAGCTGCTATCACTGCCAAACCCCAAAGAGAAGGATTTATCTTATTAATTAGAGCTATTAACATATATGAAATTCTGACTTCTCAAATTATACTATAATATTTCTCTTGGGCCAAGAGGGATATCTTTTGGAGGTTTTGTTAGAATTTTAGCTTTCACTCTTTTGCAGTATGTTAATACCCCTAGTGTGAGTATAAGCAAACGGAATGTAGAATTTGGTGGAAAATCATTGACATATTGCTAAACACGTACTATAGTTGTTGCGGCCCCAAGAAAAGGGATGGATTTATCGTTCCTTATCATGTCGCTCTCTGCTTAAAATCCTTCCATGGCTTCCTGATGCAATGAGAATAAAATCCAAACTCCTAATCCTGGCCTATAAGGTCAGGCAACATCTAGCCCTGCCTCCCTTTCTGACCTCATTTCTTATTCCCTCCCTCTCAGTCACTCTGCTCCAGGCACACTGGCCTTATTTCCCTCTCCTTATCACAAGCTACACCAGCTGTTCTCTGCTACCAGGAGAATACTCTGCACCAGGTCTTTGCATAGTTGGCTCCTGCTTGTCTTTCAGGACTCAGCTCAGGTGTCCCCTCCCTTGAGAGGCCTAACCTGACACCCCTCACTGAGTCCCCCTTTCCCTATCACCATTACTGTATGTAAAGCTTTACCTTGTTTTGTTTTCTTCATAGCACTTTTTACTATTTGAAATGATCTTGTTCATTTATTTGTCTTTTTCTTCTATTAAAATGTATGTTGAATGAGAATGGGGGAATGTCTGTTTTTGTTCACTATTACATCAACAGAACTTAGAACAGCACCTGAATGTGGGAAGCAGTTAATATTGGATGGCTTGCTAGATGTCTGGATGGGTAGGGATGGGTGGATGGATGCACAAGTAAAATGCAGATTGGCATGGCTTTGTGACATTCCAGAAATTAAAAGACTAAGCTGGGGTAAGCAGAGGCATGAGCTGTACACCCTCAGGGGCAGAAGCAGCAGCTCTTTCTCTGCTGGAACAGTGTGGACTCAACAGCGAGGTCCAGATTTGAGATATGTCAACAAGGTTGAGCACAATTGAAATTGAAATTGCAGCCTGGAATTTTGTACAGATAAGGAGGACTTGAAGAAAAGTTCAACCCTTAGAAAAAGCTGGCAAAGTTCAGACAAGCAGAATGACAAGTATACAGGACTGGGCTCCCTGTGGGCCCTGGAGACCTCAGTAAGGGAAATGAGAGTGATGCCCAAGCTTTGGTGCCAGAAACTGAGGCAGAGGGAGTAGAGGTGCCCTCCTCTGTTGCAGGGCAGGTTGCAGCCTATAGCTGCTGTTATTGCTGCTACTTTATTTCACTCTGCATGCTTGAGAACTCTGGGGTAAGGTGGCACAAGACCACTTCCATATCCATCTTGCTGGACAGCAACCAGCTCCTAACCTGAAGTCCTTCAATGGCAGCTTTAGATCTGAGCAAGGTGTCTGGA
Source organism: Galeopterus variegatus (assembly GCF_000696425.1). Classification (NCBI taxonomy): domain Eukaryota; kingdom Metazoa; phylum Chordata; class Mammalia; order Dermoptera; family Cynocephalidae; genus Galeopterus; species Galeopterus variegatus. The sequence continues at coordinate 309,349 of NW_007727313.1, forward strand.
GGCAGAACCTTAGGAACAATCAGGTTGGAACCAGGACTGGCCAAAAGCGTTTAGTTTTAATGGTAACTATGCATTTTTCCTAGGATTCTAGCCTGTTATAGCTAGAAGGACCAACTAGTACAATGATCTTATTTTTATAGGTAAGGAAACACCCAGGAAGTTTAAGTTGATATAGAAGACTGAAACTCTGATTTCTTTGTTGTGCTTTTGGTGCTACAGAGGATGCTGACTTCTTTTTGGGTAAAAGGGATTTTTCTATACTAGCATTTCTCTATTCCGTTGGACACAGGTTCCTTATGATTTAAATAGGTGTTATAAAAGATAATTGGATGTTAATCATTATTTATTTATTGAATATATATTTATTGAATGATTTATTTATTGAATGCACATTTATTGATTGTTTTCTATATTCTAGATACTGTTCTCGATGATTTGCAGTTATTATTAGCTCATTTCATTTTCATAGCACCACGAGGAAGATATATTATTATTACCATTTCACAGGTGCAGAAACTGAGCAGAAAGATGAACTTGTCCAAGTTCACAGAACTAGCAAGTGGAGGAACATGAGTTACAAAGCCTGGTTCCAGAACCCCCGTTCTTAACCACTAGATAATGTTGCCTCTTTTAATCAGCTTGATTAAACAAAGTTAGAGTTTTTTTTAAATCCCAAGACTTTTCAGGGCCTCTCATGTGCTTTAGGTGCAGTGACCCTTCTTTGAGGAATATAGAAAATATTATTTCCCAAATGTACCTGATATCAGGAAGACTTCTTCTAGGGGTGTTTTATGGGATTAATGTTTTGCAGAACAGACGGCGAGACACTGTTCTGTCTTATGTCTAAAGACTAGGATGACGAAGGCAAAGTGCTCTTATGTACATTCTTGGTGGCAGTCTTACATACCTCCACAGAAGTAGTGCTGCAGTTTTAGAGGCTGAGTGTCAACAGGATGCCATTTCTTCCTTTAGTAACTGGGTGGTTCTCCTTCTGGTCAGGCCACTGTGGTCATCACGGTACCACAGGAAAGATCTGCCTTTGGCATTCCTTGGTGCATAGTGAATCAGTCCAGAAGCCCAGAAAGCTGCTGGCTGAGCACTGCTTTCCCACCCTGTGCCTACTCCCAGTTCTATTTCAGTTGGGTCTCATCCACCCTAAACACTGTGTACCTGGTAACATGGCAAAGGGTTCTGTTAATAGGTTGAGCCATCTTGCTAAACTCTGCCTATCTCCTGACTTATGGCTTGACTCCCACTGAGAATGCCCAAGTGGAGTGTTTCTTGGAAACTATACTCAACTAAGAGAAAAAGAATGTTCCATAGTCTTGTTCCCTGAACTGAGGAAACCTTTTTTGTTTATTCCTATACCTTACCTCAGCTCCACCCCGCTGCTCCAGGCCATCCAAACTGTGTGGATGGAATTTTCAAGGGCGTAGAGCCCCAGGATTGAAGCTTCTTTTTTCCCCCAAGTAGATTGCTGCATTCTATAAAAATTTTGAATGTTTTCACAAACATTAGCCTTTTTAAAATTCTCACAACTCCCATTTTAAAGGTGAAGAAAGTAAGTAATGTACAAGTTTATGTAACTACCAAAATGCAGTGTTATATTTTAAATGTACTTCTTTTGATTCTCAGTCTATTATTTATTCCATCTGATGACAGTTACATCAAAGAAAATGCCAAATGGTGCTCTTTGACAGTCTTGGGTATTGTATATTTTATTTTTGCCATCTGGCAGCCACAATATCTCTTTTACTTATATCATTCTTTAGAAAACCACAGACTTCAAACATGGGAGCAGTGTAACATTCCCAAGCATTATGGATACTGGCAAATAAGTTGAGCTTCATCAAATTAACAGTTTTATGTGTATGCTGTGTGGCTTAATAATCTGGTGAAAATATATAGAAAAGAAGAAGCAAAAACCTTTACGGATGTTAATATATTACCACCTGATAATTAGGGTTGGCCAGGGATGTTTCCTCAGCTCTAGATAGATTTGAAATCATACATTGTTCACTGGGGAAGGATGAAGCAGTCGAAGCATCTTGAATAAGAGTCCCATATACTATAGTTTGGGTATGTTGTCCCCTGCACAGCTCATGCTGAAATCTGATCCCCAGTGTGGCAGTGTTGAGAGCTATTTGGGTGATGGCAGGTGGATCCCTCATGAATAGATTAATACCCTCCTGTGAAGAGGAGGGGGCAGTGAGCGAGTTCTCTATTAGTTACCATGAGAGCTGGTTGTTTAAAAGGACATTGGCACCTCCCTCTCTCTCCCTCTCTTGTTTCCTCTTGACATGTGATCTTGCACCCACCGGCTGCCTGCTGCTTTCTGCCATGTAGCTGTCCCAGAATTGTGAGCTAAATGAACCACTTTTTTTTAATAAATTACGCAGTCTCAGGTATTGTATTATAGCAACACAAAACCAAATTAATACACTATTCTAGAGAAGGAAATTCTCAATTGCTTATGTTACTTGTTTATAGTTTCATTTTAACTTTAAGAAACTCACTGATACTTAAATTTTCATCATTTCTATGATGTGAAAACTGTATATTTAACTTCTTAATTATTCAGAAATTAATAATTTCACAAATAATTCTCTCATCCAGCTACTTTTTCCACTACCTTTTAATATCTATATCAGAAAAGAAGAAAAAAACAAAATAGCACATGAAAACTTTGGCTTAGTTATTTTGCCATCTATTGGTGCCACAGGTGGAAATGTTTGATGTGTAGGAGTTCGAAGTTGTGGTTTAAACTTAAGGAGTTTTTAAAAATACATATAATCTTTAGGGGCTCCTAGAAATAGGTAGGCAGAGGCCTGGGAATTTCACACATGAGTAGCGGCAATGGGCTATACAGAAGAGGATGTGAAGTCTTTATCTCTGCATCCTATTTTTCTATCTCCTTGTAGATATTTGTACTATATAAAGGGCTTCATCTGTCTATTATGTGCCATCTTCCTCTCTGGGTAAATTACAGCTATCATTATTTTTTAAAGTAACATTTCTCCTTGATTATAAAAAGATAATCACTTTTATGATAAAAATTGGAAAATACCGAAAGTGTAAAGAAAAGTAAAATCACTGAGAATAATCAGTACTGACATTTTAAAGTAATTCATTTTAGTGTTTTTAATGCTTATACATGCGCATGTGTGTGCGTGTGCACACATGCACGCACACACACACACACACACACATTTTAATATAAAATTGACCTCATTGAAGATGCCGGGGCTCAGTTACTGGCAGTATTCTTCTCTATCCTCTGTATTATCTTCTGGCATGAAGACAGGAAGTTCTCCCAGAGACTGTCAAAGGGCCTTAGGGACTTTATATAACAGGGTCCTGTTACTAGGTAAGAGGATGGGAGGTTGTGAACCATTGCTTATGTCCAAGGGCAGGTGTAATCAAGAGGCAGATAGACCTGCACCGAGATGGGCAGGCACTCACTTGGATTTCCACTCAGCTCTTGTAGTTATCTACGTGCACCTCCCAGGAACTGAGAATGGAGGAGTATAGCACCCTTAGGACCCCAGGTGTGTCCACCTTCTTTCTTCCCTGCTAAGCCTTTGTCCTCGGTGAACAGAGATAATCAGGAGTTGAGTGCTGGTCATTATATTTATGGAATCTAGTCTCAAAAGTAGTGATTACTGCTCTATTTTCAGTCATTCTCCTCAAAACAAATTTCTGAGAACTGCCTTAGCAATTTGGGTGTGGAAAGATGTTGTCATCTTCACTCCTTTTTGCCCTGCAGGACATTCTGTGGTTTGGGCAAATAAGCAGGTATTCTTGGTTGAATACAGTTTTCCCATTCAAATTGTCCTTCCTCTGCCACCGTTCTTATTGGACTCTACTGGATGACACCAGTCAGAGAGTCTGGGTCTTCCCCAGACATTTAGCCAGTCCAGTTGCGCCATATCGCACCTTTTGAGAGGCTGCTCGCCCTGCCCAGGTTCCCACCACTTGCCCTTCTCCTCAGACATTTCTATTCCTGCAAGAAGTCAAGGTTGTAGGCAGAGCTGGACAGCTTGCAGGCACCGGGTAGGGGAGGCCTGATGAAACTGGGGGTGCTCTCACCTTGGCCTTATTCAGAGAAGCAGGAATGAGGCATAGCCCACTAAGTCCATAAATTATATCTCATGTTTTATTTGCTTGTTCTTTAATAAGTAAATGTTTTTTTCCTGATTCTAAATGAAATACATATTCATAATAGAAAATGTGGTATGTTTTTCATTCAGGAAACCATACTTATTTTCACTTTTAGCCTAAAAATATAGAATATTAAAATTGAATCACTGCTCTCTAGCCCAATTCAGTCTGTCTGTCCTTCATGACATGGTGGGGAGAGAAGGCCTGGCAGGCCTTGGTAGCCTGTGTGATTTGAGGACACTCACTGTCTCTGTACCTCAGTGTATGTAATGCTGAAATGGGGTGGGAAGACTGGAGGACAGATAGGGTTTGTCTAATTCTGCAGTGACCTGATCATAAATGGTACTGGTTCATAAATGTCAGTGTACATGGGAAGTTTGTTTAAATTTCAGATTTCTGAGTGACAGCCTGAGAGAGTCTGGTCCAGTGACTCTGGAGTAGAGCGCAGGAGTAACAAGCATCCAAAGAGTTTCTGATAAAGATTTTCAAGGACCAAACTGTAAGAAACACTTAAATGGTAGTAGAATATGCCCCTGTTAAAGTAAGAAATGAAAAGAAAAAATACTTGGAATTTTGACAAATACCTGGTCACTAACTCAAATAGCTTAATTGTTTTCCTCTTTTCTTCACTGTTCCATATTAACCTGTACTTACCACAGTCCCTGACTATTGCACTAGACTGAATAATTCCCATGAAGTTTGCATTTTGGGGGTTTTTTTCACTTTTTTCTTCTACCATAACCTCTCCCTTTTACACTCTGATGTTTTGTAGAGTCCAGGTGTTAGTAGCTGTAACATGTCTTTCAGCCATTCACTGTGCACACCCAGAATCCCTGTGTCTTCTGGTCTCTGGGCCACCTCCTTCCCTCGGGGATGTGCAGCCTCTGTACAACTCCATTCTCCAAGAGAATGGAGTCTGTGCCATGAGACCTTCCTCACACCCACAAGAAAGGGTGAGGAAGGGTGGGGTTGGGGTGCCATGTGGCCCTCGGCTCTTGCTACCTGTGAGACCCAGGTCATGCCTTCATGTGGAGGCAGGCCAAAGGGAGAGCACTAGCAGACAGGTGTGTGTGTGTGGGAGGAAAGGAAGAGGAAGAAACCTGGAAAGTTCTCTGACAGCCTTTGATTTCTCCCCTTCCGTCTTCCTTCTCTTCCCTCCCTCAGGCTTCTTCCACTTCTGGTTTCACCTTTTGTTTTTGATTCGGGATCCTGGTCCACATTGAAACATTTGTGGCTTGGAATTTTCCAGTGGTTTTGTGTTTATATTTTATTCCAAGTAAGTATGATTATTCCAAGGAAATTTTCCAAAATGTGAGCCTCTTCCCCTGCCTGGAGCTACTAACCAGAGGCCTTTATTCTTTCCCACACACTGAGTGTGGCTGTGTTCAGTCAGTGGCTTCCTGGTCGTGGGTCTTAATTCCTTGAAAAGGAGACTGAAAATAAATGTCTGCTTTTAGAAACAAAGGGGTGTCAAGATTGAAGTGACTGAACTCACTTTGCTCATGGGGGGAGCTGCTGTGGTGTTCTCAGGAGATTTGCTGGCTAGAGGGGAGACAGCAGCTGGGAAGGATGCCAGCCTTCGAGGGAATGATGGACTGGAAGGTGAAGCTGTTGTACGCCTCAGCTGAGAACCTCTCGTGAGCCCTCCTGGGGATGACTAATCACTTCAGCTAAGTAAGAGGATTTAGAATAGAATTAGGCCAAAGGCATTGTGGGGAACATGAAGTTACTTTGTTGTCCCTTTGGTCCTTGCTCTTGTAGACCTCATATATGATGTAGTGGGAAAATGTCCTGGAGTGGAGGAGGGAGATGGTCTGGACTCTTGTCTTGGCTGTTTGGAGACCTGCAGCCGCTGTGACTGGGCACAAGTCACTTACCCTGTCTAGATCCCAATGTTCTTGTTCCTCCAGCTCTAAAACCCACTAGTTCCAAGTTCCTCCTGGAGTGGAGGAGGGAGATGGTCTGGACTCTTGTCTTGGCTGTTTGGAGACCTGCAGCCACTGTGACTGGGCACAAGTCACTTACCCTGTCTAGATCCCAATGTTCTTGTTCCTCCAGCTCTAAAACCCACTAGTTCCAAGTTCTAGTAGTTGAAGGGATTCACAGAAGCATAAGAGTGTGTGATTAAGTTAGCTTGAAGAAGAAAAGCTGTCATCTAATTTGCCCTCCCCTTAGAGATTAGCTGGTTGCTTCTTTGTGGGTTAGAAGTTGAGAACGATGGTCACAGACTAGTGATCATGTTGGGGCAGCAGGGAGAAGTATTTCTGTAGCTTCCACCAGGGCTCCAGGCAGTTAGCATCACCAGTTAGCTTTCAATAATTCAAAACATGCGATTAGTCTGTAGCACACAAGGGGATGTCTGGTGTATTGTCTGAAGCTGTGATAACAGAACACAGACTCGATCAAGTAAAGAATTAGCAGAGTAACGTTTGGGTTCTGTTGTCTTTCTTGTCTCTTTAGAGCTGAATGCAGTTCTTAATAAAAAATTACATTTGTCCATAGTCCCAATGTTTCTGGCTCTCTTCCTGCTGGTCTTAAATTATTGTTTTCCCCTCATTTCACTTCAGCTTGAAATTCATTAGTAAAGGCAAGAAACATTTGAGACATCCATTTGAACCATCAGCTGCTTTTCATCAAGTCTCCGAAATATGATCATGTTTTTAGCAGAAATCAGAGCGCTGTTAACAGAAGATGTGGTTCTTGGTATTTTTATTTTAAATAGACGAGTTAAATCTGTTTACATTTTTTGTGATTACTGATATAGTTGGACTTAAGTCTGTCATCTTTTTGTGTATGGGGACAGAATGTGTGTGTTTTTTGGTTACCATACTTAATCTTTTTCTTTTTCCTTATTTCTTGTCCTCTTTGTCTTGATAGTTGTTTCATTTTTATTTTTAATTTATTGCCTTGGAAGCAATGGCTGGCAGTTTTCTTATATATAAAATATAAAGTTCTCTAGTAAATTAAATTTTCTAGTTATTTAGAATCTGTACCTTTTTCAAATAGACAAAGACCTTACCATGTTTTACCTACCTGGTAGGCACATTCTGTCCTCTCACCCCATGTTTCTGTATTACTATCATCTATTGTTTTCATTTGCTTCAGTTAAAAATACATGAATCAGTTATTAATTTTAAATATTTTTATATTCATTACCTAATATTTATCAATTGTCAGGGTTTTTTTGTTTTTTTTCTTGCATCCACATCCTTTAGTATTCCTTTCGCTGACAGCTTGTGAATGGTAAACTCTCTTGGTCTTTGTGTGTCTGGAAATGTCTTCATTTTATTCACAGTCTTAAATGATGGCTAAGCTAGGTATAGATCTTATGTCCCTCTTCAGTTTGAAGAGACAGCTGTTGTAAGACTCTCTGCTATTCCTCTGAAGATAAACTGTCTCTTTTTCATGCTGGCCTGTCAGATTTGTCTTTGTGCTTGATGTGCTATAGTTTTACAGCGATGTCTGAGTGTGGATTCTAAAAAGTTTATTCTACTTAGTAGTCTGAGAATACTCAATCAGGGGACTCCTGTCTTAAATTAGTTCTGGAAAACGGTCAGCTGTTATATATTAAATTTCTATTATCCCCCTCCATTTCCTTCTTCTGACTTCCCGTTAGACACATATTGGATTCTTTCATCTGTTCTTCTTGTCTCTTAGCTGTTCTTTCATATGTGTGTATATGATTTGCATACACACATACATTTGTATCTCAGAGCTGCATTCAGGATAAATTCTTCAGCAGTAGATCTTCCAATTCATTCATTTTTGTTTTTATCCCCACTATTTAGTTTTATTTCAATGGATATATTCTTTCATTTCCAGGATGTTCAATTTAAAAATTTTTTGGAGGATATTAAACATATCTACTTTTAAGTCTTCTTAGTTTGTTCTGTTTTAATTTTGCCTAGAGGTGTTTAATCTTCTACTTGTTAATTTTGTAGCTAATTTAGAGTTAGGTTTCTTCATGTGTTTTAGAATCTTGGTTTGCAAGCTCCCCTTAAGTTTTCTTTTCTCCTTATTCTTTTCCATAGCTTGCCTACCTCCCTGGTAGTTTTGCAGCTACTTCAACCTGTCTCCCTGGGCCTCTAGTCCAGCACAAAGTACATAAATGGTGCATCTCTGTTGTGTGATATTTGGGCTTCTTACAGATCACTCACTGTGCGGCAGGCAGGTTGACTTTGTTTCTGGTCAGAAGGTCTATATCTTCCCATTTCTGTAGATGTGGAGTCCTATGTAAGGCACAACCCCCAGCAATGTCAGTAGCCACTTTCTTTGGTCTCCTTTCATTAACATCAGGCAGTTTGGTTTCAGGCCTTCCCTTCACCTCCACCCAGGTGCCTAACCTTGACTTCAGCCCCATCAGGCGGGCCCATGACTTTGGTTCTGACTCCCCACGGTGTGCCTCTGGTCCTTGGAAGTGCTTAGCTCGTTTTGTGAGTGTAGCTGTGACTTGGAATTCTCTCATTTTATGTTTTCTCTGTCATTCCCTTATATTTGAAAAATTCAAGGCAAGGACTTTTAGTGTCACCTTTGGCTTTCAATGATTAATCTTGGTTTTCACATCTATAGAAGGAGAATCACAACTGCCTTTCCTATCTGTGAAATCACTTTGTAAATAATAAAGGCAAAGTGTGGCCATTTTTATAATTAATGAAATTGATACCACATTTTACCACTACTCTCTGTCTTTGGAGTCAAGGATTTTCAGGATGAATGGGTGGTATGGTGGGGAATGAAATACCTTAGGTCATAATAGAATTAAACATCCCCAGAGTGTGTGTTGTCTGCTAAATGTTGTCAGCGGTTCTGGTCACAAATTCATAGTGGTTTCTAGAAGTAAATGGATTGTGGCCTTAGTTTTACTTTTAGAGTTGCGTGAAATGAAAAGGAAATTGTGTTTAATGACAGTAGAGCTAGTTTACCATTCACTGGATTTTTCAGTTTTTCTTAACACTGTTGTTTCTTTTTTAACCCAGTGATGGTATCCAGAACATAACTTGCCCTTTGGTATTTAGATGCTTTATAAAATCTATCTAAATTTACTCTGGGTATAAAAGAGTTTATTAAACTTAGTCTTTCATGATATGTTATTTTCACTTTAATTTCATAATGTTGAAGGCCTAGAGAGTTGTACTGTGAAGGTGATATTTTTTTATCAGTTTTGTAAACCATTTTGTGTGTGTCCTTCCTTCCCCTCCTCAAACAAACAAAGAAAAAAATCCTAAACTGTGCTTCCTCCAGTGGCAAGAATCAACAAGAGAAGCCACAGCCAGAGTTTGATGCTGCATACAAAAAATTAAAGATTTTCCCCTCTCATATTGCCACATTCTTGGTAATAGTCAGCTAGAGCCCTTCTTTTCCCCTTTAACTGACCTTTTTTTTTTTGATTGAAAATTTGTGTTCCTCTCTCTCTCTCTGTCTTCTCTTACATCTGCTGGAGTCTAAAAATGCTTCATACACATTTCCAGGTAGCACAAAGCTATGGCAGATAGGTAGTAATCAGTCTCTCAAACTGAAAGCAACAATAAACAACTCCCCAACTATGAAAATCCTACACAAAACCACACCTTTAGCATTACTTGCAGACAGAAAATGGCAAAACTGCAAATAGCTGTTAGTAAATAGAAAAAAAATCAACAAATTCCAGTCCTCAATTTCCTACACTTCTGCCCCACATTCTCTGCACCAGTCTTCATGGAGCGAAAGGCAGACCAAGAAACACTGCAGGGAAAATAGAAGAGATAGGCTCATGAAGATGCCTAAAGGTGGTTTGGAATGGCCACCAGAAAGATTAAATCCAGGCTAAATTTTAAAATGCTGGGAAAATGTCCAAGTAGATCAGAGCATGAAGAATAGGGAAGGGATTTTTAAAGTGACATGATTTAAAGAGCCAAAGGCCATATAGAACCAGATGCATCATTTAAAGAGGCAAACAGTACTCAAAGGGCAAGCATGATGTAAAAAGATAGGCATCATTTAGTCTGGTAGTCTTCCAAAAGCTTAGCTTCCAGTTCGACTAGTCTGTATGATACTGTAATGGTAGATACATTGGTCCAAACCCTCAGGATGTGCAAAAGGGTGAACTCTAATGTAAACTGTGGACTGTGAGTGATAAGAATATGTCCATGCAGGTTCAACAGTTGTAACAAATGTACCACTCTGGTGGGAGATATTGATAATAAGGGAGGCTGTGCATGTGTGCGGGCAGAGGGTGTATGCAAAATGTCTGTACCTTCCTCTCAATTTTGCTGTGAACCTAAAACTCTAAAAAATAAAGTCATTTAAAAATAAAAACATAGCTTCTGGAGGAGAAAAAAGTGAAAGGAAAAGAAGTGCTTTTTAGCAATTGGCTGATAAAGGAGAAAAGAGTTTCAAAGCTTAAGCTTCTGTAAGACAAAAGAGAATCACAAAATCAGAGGACTCAGGCCCCCATCTCTCCAAGCAGAACAAACACACCAATAAATAAATCCGGTAAAGTACCTGGATTTTGCTAGACTGACAGAAAAGGACATTTTTTAAAATAGGAATTTTTAAAAACACTTGACCATTATAAAAACGAATAAGATAAAAGTACAGTCAGTAGAGAAATTTTGCAGAAAGTTAGGAAGCAAAAAATCACAAGCATAAATTCCAGTACATCCTCCCTTACAAAACAACCATGAAGCAAAAGGAAAGAGTACATTCATACCTCAAACAGAATTAAATACATTAAAACAAGCATTTGAGGATATTAAAAGCCACCCTGAACCAGAAGTGAAAAGTGGACAAAAATCAGGATAAATAAAAAAAGGAATTAATTGAATTCAGGGAAGAAATGGAAGAAAAAGACTAAAGTAACTCAAAAAATGTAGGATAAATTAGAAAGTGTCTAAGCAAAAATAAACCCTAGTGAAAATTTAATAAAGGTTTTGAAGAAAGACAGGAAAACAACTAACAAAATGAAAACGACATGAAGAAATAATAAGAACATAAGAGAAAAGATTGGGAATGAAAGATAGGCAAAGAAAGGGTAATTTTTTAAAAGTATCAGGGTCCCCAGAGAAACAAAGCAAAACAATGGTACAGAGCTACTATTTAAAACTGTAATTTAGGAAAGGTTCCAGAAATAGAGAAAGGCTTGAATTCACACATTCAGAGGGTTCACCTGATACCTGGGAAAATTAACATAGAACAATTAACTCTGAGACATATCATACAAAAACTATTAGATTTCAAAGACAAAAAAATCTTCAAGGCCTTCAGGCCAAGGTAAAATAACATGTAGAGGCAAACTAATTAGACAAGCATCAGACGTAAAACCTATAAATCGACTCTGAGACATATCATACAAAAACTATTAGATTTCAAAGACAAAAAAATCTTCAAGGCCTTTAGGCCAAGGTAAAATAACATGTAGAGGCAAACTAATTAGACAAGCATCAGACGTAAAACCTATAAATCGGGGCAACAGTGGGGTAGCATTAAAAGAGAGAGAGAAAGTCAGGAGAAAAAGAAAATTAAAGAAAGTGTGTGAATCAAGGATTTTATATCCAGCCATGCTGTCCTTCAAATATCAAGCCAATAGTAAAAGCAGTTTTTACCTTACGAAACCTTAGAGAACCCTGCACTTATCAGCTGTTCTTGGAGAATGTACTAGAGCAGTGGACAGCAAACTAAGGCCTGCCACATGTTTTGTAAGAAACAGTTTTATTGGAATAAAGCCAAAGTCGTTTGTTTACATATTATATGTGGCTGCATTTGTGCTGTATTGGTAGCATTGAGTTGCAGTTGCTACATAGATCTTATGGCCCATAAAGTCTAAAAATTTACTATCTGGTCCTTTACAGAAAAAGTGTGTTGACCCCTAGACTAAAGGAATCCCATGTAATGATTGGGAAAATTTCAGCACAAGGACTGGCACTGATGATGGCTTTTAAAAATATATAAATGGATGTGTGCCTGTGGTCTATTATTCATAGTACGTGCTCATTCTTCTATATGTACCAAGAGGTAAATGACAGTAAGTGGATTATGCATCCCCGGTCCGGTACGGGGGCAACACTGAGGGTTGCGATCCGTTGCCGGACATGGATAAAAAAGACAAAAAAAAATAAAAATAAAAAAATAAAAAAAATAAAAATAAAAATATATAAATGGATGTGTGCCTGTGGTCTATTATTCATAGTACGTGCTCATTCTTCTATATGTACCAAGAGGTAAATGACAGTAAGTGGATTATAGCTTAGAAATATTGCCAACCCAAGGACAGTCAGAGCTATATACCCGGGAAGAGATCCTGACCTCCATTCTAAGAACATCAGTTCCAACTTCAGTTGAAGTTTCATTTGGGACTGCCAGTTCTGGTCAAGATGGCAGAGTAGTCAGTTCCTGGTGTTGCTCTCTCCCACAGAATGACCAACTTGCAACTATTAAGGAGCAATGACAGAAGACCTGAGATCTGTGCTGGAACCAGCAGGAACCACGTGCTGCGAGATCCCAGTTCAGGTTTCTCTCCACTGTGTAGAGAGATTTTAGAGCTTCTGGGCCCACACGCCCCAAGCCTGCTAGGCTGGAGAAGGCAGTCAGAGTGGGACTTCCGGGCCAGGCCAGTCCCTGCTGCCAGGAGAGACTTAAGAGGCTTGCGGGCCCCCACACCCCGAGCCAGCCATGCTGGAGAAGACAGGCGGGGTTGGACCTCTGGCCCAGGCTGATTCCCATTGCAGTGAGAGACTTAAGAGCCTCGGGGCTCCCACACCCTGAGCCAGCCATGCTGGAGAAGGCAGTCTGGGTGGGACCTCCAGCCCATGCCTATCCCTGCCCCTGAGAGAGACTTAAGATCCTCGGGCCACCCACACCCTGACCAAGCTGACCCAGAACAGGCAGGCTCAGTGGGAACCCCAGCCCAGGCTAGTTCCTGCTGACCAGAAGTGGAAATCCCTTCAGGATCCAAGCCAGACGTAAGGGTGAAATGAGTGGACTGTGATATCCCCAGCCACAATGACAAAACACCAAAGGAAAGATAACAGAAATATTAAAAAGTAAGAAAATATATCACCACCAAAGGAAAATAATAACTTTCAAGGGCTAGATCCTCTACAGCAGGAAGTCTTTGAAATGACAGACAAGGAATTTAGACTAACAATTCTAAGGAAACTAAATGAGATATAAGAAAACTCAGAGAAAACAGTGAAATGAGAAAAAATATAATGAATCTGAAAGAAGAAATGTACAAAGAAATCCGTGCCTTGAAAAAGAATGCAGCTGAACTTGTGGAGCTGAAGGATTCATTCAGTGAAATAAAAAATACAACAGAGAGTTTAACCAGCAGACTTGAACAAACAGAGAGAAAATTACTGACCTTGAAGAGAGACTGCTTAAATTAACGCAGGCAGACCAGAAAAAAGAATCAAAAAAATTGAAGAAAATCTAAGACAACTGACAACCTTAAGTGCTCAAATATCCAAATCATGTGTATTCCATAAGGGGAGTGAAAAGGAAATGGCATTGAAAACATATTTAATGAAATAATAGCAGAAAACTTCCCAGGTATAAGGAAAGTCACAGATCTCCAGATTCAGGATGCCCAAAGATCACCAAACACATGCAACCCAAGAAGATCCTCTTCAAGACATGTGATAATCAAACTGGCAAAACTCAAAGACGAAGAGAGAATCTTAAAAGCTGCAAGAGAGAAGGAGCAAGTCACCTATAAGGGAGCCCCAATCAGAATCACATCAGACTTTTCATCAGAAACCTTAAAAGCCAGAAAAGAATGGGATGATATATTCAAAACACTAAAGGACAAAAACTGTCAGCCAATAATACTTTGCCCAGAAGGCTGTGCTTCCAAAATGAAGGACAAATAGTATATTACTCAGACAAGCAAAAACTTCCAGAGTTCACTACTACATGACCAGCCCTACAAGATTTTCTCAAGGAAGTACTGGGTTTGAAACCACAAAAACAACCATCACTGCCATGAATACTCAAGAAAGAACAATACCTACAGCAAAACAAAAATGCTAACAAAAGGGGAAAAAATAGTTTATCTACCATTCAAGAAACCAACAAATACAGAAGACAAAATTAGAAAGGAACAAAAGGTTCTTAAGACATCTAAACAAAAATCAGTAAAATGCTAGGAGTAAATCAACACCTTTCAAGAATAACTCTAAATATAAATGGATTAAATTCCTCGTTCAAAAGACAGAGACTGACTGGATTAAAAAGATGGATGCCCCCTCCCCCAAAAGATGGACCCAACAATATACTGTCTTCAAGACACTCACTTGACCTGTAAAGACACACATAGACTAAGAGTGAAAGGACAGAAAAAGATATATCATGCAAATAGAAATGAAAAGCGAGCTGGAGTAGCTATTCTTATATCAGATAAAATAGACTTTAAAGCAAAAATCATAAAAAGAGATAAAGAAGGCCACTATATAATGATAAAAGGATCTATCCATCAAGAAGACATAACAGTCATAAATATATACACACCTAATGTCAGAGCAGCCAGATTTACAAAGCAAACCCTATTAGATCTAAAGAAAGAGATAGACGCTAACACCATAATAGTGGGGGACCTTAACACCCCACTCTCATCATTGGACAGATCATCTAGGCAAAAAATCAGTAGAGAAACACAAGTAGAGAAACACAGTAGAGAAACAATACTTTAGACCAATTGGACTTGGCAGATATCTACAGAACATTCCATCCAGCAACCTCAGAATATTTATTCTTCTCATCAGCACATGGAACATTCTCCAGGATAGACCACATGTTAGGTCACAAGGCAAGTCTCAACAAATTTTTTTAAAAAATGGAATTATTCCATGTATTTTTTCAGATCACGATGGATTAAAATTAGAAATCAATAATAAAACTCTGGGAACCATGCAAACACATGGAAACTAAACAACATTCTACTTAATGATATGGGTCCAAGAAGAAAATAGACAGGAAATCAAAAAATTTCTTGGAACTAATGGAAATAATGACACATCATACCAACACCTATGGGATACTGCAAAAACTGTATCACAGGGGAAATTAAATGCTTACTTCAGAAGAATGGAAGGATGGCAAATAAACAACCTAACACTTCACCTTAAAGATCTAGATAAACAAGAACAATCCAAACCTAAAGTTAGTAGACAGAAAGAAATAATTAAGATCAGAGCAGAATTAAATGAGATAGAAATCCAAAAAACAATACAGAAGATCAATGGAACAAAAAGTTGGTCTTTTGAAAAGATAAATAAAATCAACAAACCTTTAGCAAGATTAACTGAGAAGAGAGAAGACCCAAATAACAAAAATTAGAAATGAAAAGGTGATATTACAACTGACACCTCAGAAGTAGAAGGAATCATTAGAGACTACTATAAACAACTATATGCCAACAAATTTGAATATCTGGAGGAAACTGATAAATTTCTCGATAAATACAAACTACCAAAACTGAGCCAAGAAGATATAGATAATATGAACAGACCAATAACAACAAAAGATATTGAAGCTGTTATCAGAAGGCTCCCAACAAAGAAAAGCCTAGGACTGGACGGGTTCACTACAGAGTTCTACCAAACCTTCAAAGAGGAACTGATACCAATTCTCTACAAACTGTTCCAAAAGATTGAAACAGAGGCCATTCTCCCAAACTCATGCTATGAGGCAAACATCACCCTGATACCAAAACCAAACAAAGATGCATCAAAAATAGAAAACTACTGGCCAATATCCTTGATGAATATAGATGCAAAAATCCTCAATACAATACTATCTAACAGAATACAGCAACACATACAGAAAATTATACACCATGATCAAGTGGGATTCATCCCAGGGATACAAGGTTGGTTCAACATATGCAAATCAATAAATGTGATACACCGTATCAATAAAAGCAAAGACAAAAACCATATGATCATCTCTATAGATGCTGAAAAAACATTTGACAGTATTCAACATTCTTTCATGATAAAGACTCTGTACTAGTTAGGCATACACAGAAAGTATCTCAACATAATTAAAACCATTTAAATAAGCCCACTGCCAATATCATCCTGAATAGGGAAAAGCTGAAAGCTTTTCTCTTGAAAATAGGAACTAGACAAGGATGCCCAGTCTCACCACTAATATTCAACATACTGTTGAAAGTACTAGACAGAGCAATCAGAGAAGAGAA
>NW_007727313.1:325944-422537 GCF_000696425.1 Galeopterus variegatus
TCATCCCAGGGATACAAGGTTGGTTCAACATATGCAAATCAATAAATGTGATACACCGTATCAATAAAAGCAAAGACAAAAACCATATGATCATCTCTATAGATGCTGAAAAAACATTTGACAGTATTCAACATTCTTTCATGATAAAGACTCTGTACTAGTTAGGCATACACAGAAAGTATCTCAACATAATTAAAACCATTTAAATAAGCCCACTGCCAATATCATCCTGAATAGGGAAAAGCTGAAAGCTTTTCTCTTGAAAATAGGAACTAGACAAGGATGCCCAGTCTCACCACTAATATTCAACATACTGTTGAAAGTACTAGACAGAGCAATCAGAGAAGAGAAGGAAATAAAGGGCATACAGATTGGAAAAGGATGAAGGCCAGCTGTCCTTGTTTGCAGATGACATGATCCTATACATTGAACATCCTAAAGCTTCTATAAAAAAAACTCATAGAGTTGATAAATGATTTTAGCAAAGTTGCAGGATACAAAATGAACACACAAAAAACAGTAGCATTTCTATACTCCAGCAGTGAACATGCAGAAAAATCAAGAAAGCTAGCGCATTTACAATAGCCACCAAAAAAGTGAAATACTTAGGAATAAAGTTGATGAAGGATGTGAAAAATCTCTACAAAGAGAACTACAAACCACTGTTGAGAGCAATTAAAGAGGACACAAGAAGATGAAAAGATATTCATTGTTCTTGGATTGGAGGAATTAACATTGTGAAAATGTCCATATTACCCAAAGTGATCTACAGATTCAGTGCAATCCCCATCAAAATTTCAATGACATTTTTCTCTGAGATGGAAAATCTATCCAGACATTTATATGGAGCATCAAAGGACCACACATAGCCAAAGCAATCCTGAGGGAAAAAAAAAAAAAAGCTGGAGGCATAAAACTACCTGACTTTAAACTATATTACAAAGCTATAATAAACAAAAGAGCACGGTACTGGCATAAAAATAGACACATGGGTCAGTGGAATAGAATAGAGAACCCCAAAATCAATCCATATGCCTACAGCTGTCTGATCTTTGACAAAGGGGAAGAGACTGCCTTTTCAACAAGTGGTGCTGGGAAAATTGGATACTCACATGTAGCAGAATGAAACTAGACCTGTACCTTTCACCATATACCAAAATCAACTCAAAATGGACTAAAGAATTAAATATATATCCTACAGCAAAAACTCCTTAAAGAAAACATAAGGGAAACACTCCAGGAAGTAGGAGTGGGTACAGGTTTCATGAATAGGACCCAAAAAACACAGGCAACTATAGGAAAAATAAGCAAATAGGATTATATCAAACTAAAAAGCTTCTGCACAGCAAAAGAAACAACAGAGTAAAAAGACAATGAACAGAATGGGAGAAAATATTTGCAAAATATACATCTGACAAAGGATTAATATCCAGAATTTATAAGGAACTTAAAACAACTTTACAGCAAAAACCCAAATAATGCAATTAATAAATGGGCAAAGGAACTGAATAGGCATCTATCAAAGGAAGATATATGAATGGCCAATAGACACATAAAAGATGCTCAACCTCACTCAGCATATGGGAAATGCAAATCAAGACTGCTTTGAGATACCATCTCACTCCAGTTAGGATGGCTAACATCCAAAAGACTGAGAATAAGTGCTGGAGAGATTGTGGAGAAAAAGGAACTCTCATACACTGTTGGTGGGGCTGCAAAATGGTGCAGCCTTTATGGAAAATGGTATGGAGGTTCCTCAATTACAGATAGATCTAACCTGTGATCCAGCTATTCCACTGCTGGGTATATACCCAGAGGAATGGAAATCATCATGCTGAAGGGATACCTGTATTCCAATGTTTATTGCAGCGCTATTTACAATAGCCAAGAATTGGAACCAGCCCAAATGTCCATCATCTGATGAGTGGATAAGGAAACTGTGGTATATCTCCACAATGGAATACTTCTCTGCTGTGAAAAATTGAAATACTACCACTCGCAACATCATGGATGGAGTTAGAGAAAATTATATTAAGTGAAACAAGTCAGGCACAGAAAGAGAAATACCACATGTTCTCACTATTTGTGGGAGCTAAAATAAATAAATAAATGAACACAAACAAATCAAGGGTTTGCGGAGGGGAGAAGACAGGATAACCAGAAAAATTCCTTGAACTATTTAAGACAAGTGAACCGATATGATGGGGGCGGGGGGGGCGGAGAGGGGGTGGAGAGGAAAGGGTAAAGGTGCATGAAAATCAACTACAATGTATACTGAGAAGTAAAATAAAATTTAAAAAATATATATGTATATATAAATGCTCATATTGGGCTAGAACAAAGATGGGCAAGATGTTAGAAGACTAATGTAAAAACTGTTATATATTGGGACAAAGTAGAGTTAATGCAAGTAAAAAATGGGAGAAGGGATAGGGAGAGATGAAAATAGAAAAAACTCATTATTGTACAGAAGATATGTAAATGATAAAGAGTATACTCCCCCCCCCCAACAAAAACAAAACAAAAAACCCTGATACATCATATGGTAAATAGTTAAATAAAGGACATTTAAAAATTTTAAGTACTTATACTCCCCCCCCAACAAAAACAAAACGAAAAACCCTGATACATCATATGGTAAATAGTTAAATAAAGGACATTTAAAAATTTTAAGTACAAAGGTAATCACTAGAACAAAATAAAAACCAATCCTAAATCAGTATATACCTTTCTTATGGAAAGAAACATACAAAGTATTTTCTAATTAGTGGTTATAAAATATTATCATAGATTTATCAAAGGTAATCACTAGAACAAAATAAAAACCAATCCTAAATCAGTATATACCTTTCTTATGGAAAGAAACATACAAAGTATTTTCCAATTAGTGGTTATAAAATATTATCATAGATTTATGACTAAATATATCAATCACAACAATAAATGTGAATAGGCTTATTTACCTAATAAAGGAAAAAGATTTACAATTTGATTTATAGTATAAAACTCAAGTATATGTTCTATATGAGAGACCTAGCTAAAGGAGTGATTCAGATATACTAAAAATAAAGGACGGATAAAGCATACCAGAAGCATACCAGTGGTAGCACTTCTGATATGAGACAGCATAGAATTTAAACCCAAAAGTGTTAACCATGACAAAGAAGGACACTTTTAAATGACAAAAACCACAGTTTACTAACAAAAACAAAAGAGAAAGATGCTTGCACTTGTATATTTATAAATTCTCTTAATAAGCAACTCCTGGGTGAAAGGAGACATAAAAATTGAAATTACAGAGTTTTTAAAAAATGATGTCAGTGTGGTCTTTTGTGACTGTCTTCTTTCTCTTAGCATAATGTTTTCAGGGTTCGTCCATATCGTAACATGTATTGGTGCTTCATTTTTGTTGCTGAATAATATTCCGTTGTATGAATATACCACACTTTATTCATTCATCAGCTGATGGACATTTGATTGTTTTTAATTTTTGGTTATTATGAATAATCATGCTGAGAACAATTGGGTAGCCATTTAGAAAAAGGTAAAATTAATTGATATATCACACCACACATAAGAATAAACTCTAATTGGATTAGGGACTTAAATGTAACAAGTGAAAAATGATAGTGGAAGTATTGGGAAATTTGAATAAGGTCTGTAGTTTACTTCATAATATTGTACCAATATTAATTTTATGGTTTTGATAATTGTCCTGTGGTTATATAAGATATTAACATTTAGTGAAGGTGAGTGAGGGGCATATGAGAGCACTCTGTACTGGTTTTGCAACTTTTCTCTAAATCTAAAATTATTTCAAAATAAAAAAGTTTAAACATATTGGTAGTATACTGAAAATATTGAAACAAAAATGTTCTACACAAGGTGGGAAACTAGACCAAGACTTATTCTCAGAGCCCCAAAAAAGAGAACATACTAGTACCAACTAGGAAAGAGAGGTGGTAAGAGGTTAGCCAGGTTCAATTTGAGAGTTAGGGCCAGAAGGTAGCAGGGATAGGAGTCAAAAAAGATAACACATAAGATGAGGTTGAGGTGGAAAGTTTTAATATTTACACAATAATTCATTGTTATGAGTTTCAACACGATTTACTTCAAAGCTTTGAAGCTTGGGAGTGGTGTGAATTCACATTCTGAGGGATGGGAGGATAGATGGAAAATGCCAAAGAAGTAAATGTTGATTATCTTCATCTTAAAGACATCCATACCTTAACATATAGGTTTAAAGTATAGCGGGTAGAGTTGAAGAGTTGGAATCTTAAGAAAATGAGAAATCATCTGGCTTTTAATTTGTGAAAGCCTATATTTAGTT
Organism: Galeopterus variegatus; assembly: GCF_000696425.1. Classification (NCBI taxonomy): domain Eukaryota; kingdom Metazoa; phylum Chordata; class Mammalia; order Dermoptera; family Cynocephalidae; genus Galeopterus; species Galeopterus variegatus. Next base: position 330,275 of record NW_007727313.1, read on the forward strand.
ATTTAATTATCGAAGATGCGTAGCAAAATGACAGTTTTTCAAAAAGCAGTTGAGTGATCCTTTTCCCCCGAAAGGCTTCTTTTAAGTTAGGGTTTATCTACAACAGAGGTGATTAGGACCCAGGGTCATGCAAGAAAAACATGGCTGTTGAAGAGCTACTTTAATGAATTCCTCCAATCAAGTTCTCCTTAAAGGTTTCATTCGCTTGTGGGCTGGACGGATATCTTATATTTACCCAAAGAAAGATTTGTTATTTCTGTGATTCTGGTGGTGGTAAATTTCTTCATCCTTGGATTTTTGTCATAAAATCAGACAGGAATCATAGTAGGTACAGTTTTATTATTTTCGTTATTCTGTTGTTCTTTTGGAATTGTTTGAAATAATGCAGAATAGTTGATTAAATAAGGTGTTTGTAGTCACATATAAATTTGGGACTAGATTAATTATGCAAATCTTTGTTATAATAGTCTTTCCATAAGAAAATCAAATTCATATTGCATCACCTAATTTACAGCTTTCTGTCCCCCCAAGAACATAATTTACCATACATACAAGGATTGCTGCTATTTGGATTCCCATGGATATCTTTATCCAGCACTTTGTCAGAGAGGAAATTACCTTATGCATAATCTGAAATAATTGAAATAATTGGAAGTATAATGAGAGCCAACATTTAGAAGCTCCCTTGTGCTTTCTATTCTGCAAAATAAAATAATTGCTGAATACATTCATATTTTAAAATTTAAGCAGTCTTGGTAAATGAATCTAGTTTTATAAATGTGCAGAGGGGCTATAATATAAGGTGGTTGGTATCCCTAAAACAGGTGTTAAAAGGTCTCTTTAAGCTTCCCAATACATTTGCAAATTTACCATGATGAAGTAGCAATTTGCAATATAGAGCTGATTACAGAAATCAGGATATGGCTGAACTGTATTTTAAAAAATTCATCACATTATTGCCTGTTCCTCTGCTTTTTATGATGCATGTAACATCATTAATAATGTTTTCAGATGTCCCTGAGAGATTTGTTGGCTTGTTTTATGTTTAGTGGTTGATAGGAATTGGCTTAAAAAAGAAAGTCATTCATGTGTCTGGCTTCTAGGATTCATTTTAGCAACCTACCAAATTTTGCACTCTTATTCACCTTTATTTAAAAAAAAAAAAAGACTTTATTTTTATAGCAGTTTTAGGATCACAGCAAAATTGAGCAGAAGGTACAGAGACTTTTCATATATCCCTTGATATTCCACACATGCACAATATCCCCCATTATAATATCCCCTAACAAAATGGTACATTTGTTAGAATTAATGAACCTACATTGATATATCATTATCAAATTAGTGTATTTACATTAGGGTTCACTCTTGGTGGTGTACTTTCTATGGGTTTGAACAAATGCATAATGACATGTAACTACCATAATAGTATCATAGAGTATTTTCATTGCCTTAGAAATCTTCTGTGCTTTATCTATTAATCCTTTTCTCCCCCAACCCCTGGTAACCTCTGATCTTTTTACTCTCTTTGTGGTTTTGCTTTTTTTTCTAAAATGTCATCTTTTTCACAAATGGTATGATTGTTAATATAGAAAATCCTAAAGAATCAACAAACTCCTGGAACTTATAAGTGATTATAGCAAGGTTGCAGAATCAAGGTTGCAGGATACGAGGTTAATATACAAAAATTAATTGCTTTCTTATATACCAGCAATGATGAAGTATAATTTGAAATTAAAAACACTATTATTTAGCATCTCAAAAATGAAATACTTAAAATATAAATCTAAGAAAATATGAAAATGATTTATATGAGGAAAACTGCAAAACTCTGATGAAAGAAATCCAAAAACAAAATAAATGGAGAGATATTCCATGTTCATGGGCCAGAAGACTCCATATTGTCAAGATGTCAGTTCTTCCCAACTTGATGTATAGATTCAGTGCGATTCTAATCTCAAAATCTCAGTGAGTATGTGGATATTGACAAACTGATCCTAAAGTTTATATGGAGAAACAAAAGGCTTGGAATAGTGAACACAATATTGAAGGAGAAGAACAAAGTCAGATGCTACCCAACTTCAGAACTTGATATAAAGCTACAGTAATCAAGGTAGTGTGGTATTGGTGAAAGAATGCGAGACTAGATCAGTGGAACAGAATAGACAGCCCAGAAATAGACCACACATATCATCAACTTATCTCTGACAAAGGAGCAAAGGCAATTCAATTTCAAGAAATGGTGCTGTAACTATTGGATATTCACATGCGAAATTATGAATTTATACACAGACCTCATACTCTTTACAAAAATTAACTCAAAATGGATCAAGGACCTAATGTAAAATGCAAATCTGTAAAACACCCCATAGAAGATAGCATAGGAGAAAATCTAGATGACCTAAGGTTTGGTAATGATTTTTTAGACACAACACCAAAGGCATGGTCCTGAAGAAAGAATGGAAAAGCTGGACTTAATTAAAATTAAAATTTTCTGCTCTGCAAAAGACACTGTTAAGAGAAGGAAAAGACAAGTCACACTGCGAGAAAATCATTGCAAAAGACATGATCTGATAAAGGACTGTTATCCAAAGTATAAAAAGAACTCTTAAGACTCAACAGTAAGAAAACAAGCTGATTATAAATGGGCCATAGGCCTTAATAGTCACCTCACCAACAAAGATATAGTTGGCAAATAAGCATATGAAAAATGCACATCACATGCCATCAGGGAAATACAAATTAAAAGAATAGTGAGGTACCACCACCTACCTGTTAGAATGGCCAGAGTCTAGAACACTGACAAAACCAAATGCTGGCAAGGATATGGAACTCTCATTTATTGCTGGTGGGAATGCAAAATTGTATAGTTACTTTTGGAGACAGTATGGTCATTTCTCACAAAACTGAACATACTTTTACATACGATTCAGCTTTTTTTTACTTCTTGGTATTTACCCAAAGGAGTTGAAACTTATGTTCACACAAAAGCCTGCACAAGGATGTTTATAGGAGCTTTATTCATAATTGCCCAAACTTGGAAGCAACCAAGATGTCTTTCAGCAGGTGAATGGATAAGTAAACTGTGGTACATCCAGACAACAGAATGTTATTCAGCATTAAAGAGAAATGAGCCATCAAGCTAGGATAAACACAGAGGAAACTTAAATGCATGTTACTAAGTGAAAAAAGCCAGTCTGAAAAAGCCACATAGTGTATGATTCCAACTATATGACATTCTTATGCATTTTTTACCTGTATTCTCCTTTTCTGTGTTCAAGTTTAGAAGCCACAGTGAGGTGAACTGAAAAGTTTGAGAAGGGGCTTGGGTAAAGCAAGCTGGGGTTTCCTTCTTTAGGAAATGTATTTGAAGAGTCATCATTAGACCATTGTTTTATATCTTCTATTGGGAAAGTGGGGAGGTTTGTGTCAATTAGGATTTTGTGTCAATTAGGATTTTAGGCTCTGTAGCCAGAAATATGTGGATTTGAATACCAGTTCTACCATGTACTTACTAGTTGTGTAACTTTGGGAAGGTTTCCCCACCTGTAAATGGTAATTTGGCCTTTACTTATTAGGAACAAAGTAAAAGACCAACCAATAAAATATTGCTAAATATTTTTGTAATTTTGTGTGGCATCTACTGTTATTTCTCATTAGAGACTGAATCTATCATTGTTCCTCATAATGGTCAGGGTTTTTAAAAACAGCGGAATTCACTCTGTTTAGTTTGAGCAGAAGCAGAATTTATTAAAGGATATTGGGTAGTTATGCATGCAGCCAGGAACAGAGCCCAATATGCCATCTGGGTTGCTTTTGGGAAGATATCACTACATCATTTACACAGTTGGCTCTACCCTGCTTTTCTCAGAAAGACTGATACTTCCCCTACATGATTACCATAGGATAGGACAGATTCTCCATCTTTTTTACTCACATTACTTACTTCCCCAAAGCTAAGTCCTGAGGTGGGTGTCTAACTAGTAGAGTGTGGTCACATGATACTGCCCTGGCTTCATGGAAGGTTGGAGAAACAAGTTTTCTGGCTTCTGACTTAGGGATGTAGGATCAGTAAGGAAGGAACTTCCTCAGACGTTTCAAAGATGTTAAAAATGTGCGTAATTATTCTTTATGCCCCTTATCCAATCCTTCCCCATCCCCTTTTCTCTCCCCCCTCTAATTACCCTAGATTTCTTCTCTCCTTCTGAAAGAATAATGGTTACTCTGTTGATTTGCTGCCCAAATGATCTAAGAGGCATGATCAGGTCCCCCAATACAATCATAGAGCAGATGCCTCTTCTATCACTCTGAAATAGGCTCTGTGGGAGAGACATCCTCCTCCTTCCTTTATCTCTGCTGGTGACTCTTCCTCTGTCAACACACTCCAGTGGCTGGCGGACCATCTTCATGGTGGTTGTGGCATCTAGCCGCCTTCACGGCAGCCATGGATATCTTGTTGGCTGTGGTGGGCCACCCACATGGAGATGATTTTGGCATGCTCCTTGGTGCTGGCAGTGTACCTGGTTGTGGAGAGTGTCTGATCCCCGGCTCCATACTCTGAGTCCCCGGGCAGGCCCTGAGGCATCGGCACGGTGAGCCTGGTTGCAGGAGGGGGCTCCGGTCCCATTCTCCATACCCCAGGAACCCGGGCAGGCCCTGAGTTGCTGGTGTGGTGTGCCTGGTTGTGTGAGGGGGGTCCGGTCCCCTTCTCCATGCCCTGGGTCCCCAGGCAGGCCCTGAGGCACTGGCGAGGCGTGCCTGGTTATGGGAGGGGAGACCAGTCCCCTTCTCCATGCCTGGGTGCCTGGGCGGGCCCCAAGGTACTGGCGAGGTGTGTCTAGTTGCAGGAGGGGGGTCTGGTCCCCTTCTCCATGTCTTAGGCCCCTGGGTTGGGCCCTGAGGTGCTGTCATAGTGTGCCTGGGTCTGAAAAGGGGGTCCAGTCCCCAGCTACTAGCTCTGGGTCCCTGGGTGGGACCCGAGGTGTTGGTGGTGTGCCTGGATGTGGGAGTGGGGTCTGGTCCCAGCTCTAATCCTTGGTTTCCTGCGCAGGGCCCTGAGGTGCTGGTCCTGTGAGTTGTTGTGGGTGGGGGTCCTGCCCTTGGCTCCATGCCTCATGTCCCGTGGTGGTCCCCAAGGCATTGCTGGAGTGCCTAGGCTGGAACCAACTTTTTGCCCTATGCTTACTTCTAACATGGAAGTACTTCCTCTGGGAACCAGTACTTGAGCTGTGTGGTTGAGTAAATTGCTGCTTTGCTACTGTTTCCCTAGGGAAGGCTTTTTGTGCCACTCAGCGTTAAATGGTTGACCTTATAGGTACTTCCGGCTCTCCAGGTACTCAGTGCACCTGGGTTGTCTAGAAACTCCCATCTGAGCCTGAGTTTTTTCATCAAATTGCACTCCATGCAATTCTACATTCCCAACCAGTCCCCTCTGAGTGGTCCTGTGCTGATTGAGGGGTGGATCAGTTGTCCTTGCTGTGTCCCAGCATTCTCCTGGTGGGCCCATCTTTCCCACTGCCCATGCTGCAAACACTTCCCATGGGACGGGCCCTGCGCTGGTCCCTTGCAATGACTCTCCGGCCTCTGAGTGGCTCCCCTTTTTCAGCTGTTCTGGCTCCTTGCTCCTGCATGGGTCCACAGGAATCCTATTAGTGGTCTTGCTGTCCTGGAGGCCACCAAAGTCCTCTTCTCCCCTTCTGCCTCCAAGTAATTCCATCTAAAGGTCACAGCTGCGGGTTCTGCAGGCTCCTGCTCCATGTGCTCCAGTATTAAAGCGGCCGCAGCCTGAAACACTGAGAGCAGTTTTTTCTTTCTCTCATCGTGGTTTCTCCCACCTTCATGAGTTCCACAGGTCTCTCCTCCTCTTCCCTGAGTTCCTGTGGCCCCAGCTTGGCTGATGTTACATTTTTATCATTGTAAATTTGTTGATTTGTGGGAAAGAGTGACGCTGGGGACCATCTATTCTGCCATCTTGACCAGAAGCCCATATACTTTAATTTTAAAGTAGACTTTGTTTACAAACATATCTGTGTCACTTGCCTTTATCATTCAAATCTTTGTGTGTGTATATATACTCATGTGTATACACATACACACACACACGAGGGTACTTCAAAAAGTTCATGGAAGGATTCATATTATCTTTTAATTCTATTTTTCCGTGAACTTTTTGAAGGCCTGTCATGGATGTGTGTGTTTGTGGGTGTGTGTGTGTGTATACATGAGTGTATGTATGTATCTGTGTGTGCCTGTGTGTGCATTTATACATATGCATGTTTGTTTGTATGTATATGATGTCTTGACATGAACACAAAACCTAAGGAGGAAAAAACCTCATTTTCCTTATCCCCAAACCAGTGCTGGCTTTTACCATGAGTGTCATCACTAGCTAAGCTGTTTTTTTACATGGAAATATTGAAATTATTTTTCTCCTCCATAGCATGGGAACCTACCATATTTTCCTTTCTGATATTTTTCCTTCAGACATTATTCTGATTTTTCTGTTATTTTTACCCTTTAGTCATTCTCTTATTTTACTTGCTAGCCTGATAGTTACGTTGCTAAATTGGATCTCTGGAAAGAAAATTAGAATACCAGCACTACAGAGTACTGATTTAACTAGAGGATACAGTTCTTTTTATTTTTATTTAAAATATTATTTTATTTTTTTTCATTATGCATATTTATGGGTTACAGTTTGTTGTTTCAATACATGTGTATATTGTAAAATGATCTAATCAGAATATTTAGCATATCTGTCACCTAAACATTTATCATTTCTTTGTGGTTATTACGTGCAAGATCAAGATGCTCTTTTCTGGTTATTGTGAAATATACAGTACATTATTATTAGTTATTGTCACCCTGGGGCAGCAGAAATTTTTCTTCCTATCTAACTGTAACATTGTAACTTTGTACCAGTCTACCAACCTTTCCCTGTTCACTCCTGCCCTTTCCCTGCTTCTGGTAACCACTGTTCTACTAGGAGTTCTTTTTTTAAAGAATAAATATTTTTCAGCTGCTGTTAACTGCACTGTTTGCTGCTGCTGCAGCGGCAGCACCCAGGTGGAGACAGAGGCTGGGGCACATTCCTGGATAACATGTGGGATCCAGGCAGCTTGGGGCGCTGGCCCTTGTGTCCTCCTGGGTGACTCGGCAGATACTGTGCACTGCCCTGGTGAGGACACGGCTGTTCCAGTGGCTGTTGAAGCAGCCAGTGACCTAACAGATCAAGCGCTACTTGCACTACTCACAATTCTCGCACATCTTCTCGCCATTGCCGCTCTCCATCAAACAGTTCCTAGACTTCGGGAGAGACAACACATGTGTGCAAACTTTGTATATGTGTCTACGAAAAAAAACTTCCTGTGCGACTGGATAACACAATGAGAGAAGTTAATCTGCTGTATAACTTACTTAACTGCCCTTCAGTGGGATTGGTTCAGAGCTGATCTAAATGTTGGACGCATTATTTCTTATATTGGCCTTGATTGAGATACATGGCTATTCTTAATCCAGAAGCTGTTTCTGGAATCTGGAGGAGATCAAGATGGTGGAATAGATGGTCCCCAGCGTTACCCTCTCCCACAGTCATCTAACTTAAACTATACAATCAACAATTTAAAAAGCAACAACAGCCAAACTGGGGTTGCTACGGCTCAGGGGAAGAGGAGGAGAGACCTATGGAGTTCATGAAGGCAGGAGAAGCCACAATGAGAGAAAGAAAGGACTTCTCTGACTGTTTTGAGCCCCAAACACTTCAAGGCTGGCCTGGTAAGCACATAGAGCGAGAGCTGGCAAAAACCACAGCTGTGCCCTTTGTATGAAGTTGCTTGGACATGGCAAGAGGAGAAGAGGACCTTGGTGTCCCCCAGGTCAGCAAGACCACTAACAGGGTTCTTGTGGACCCACATAGGAGTGAGGGGCCATAGACAACTGAAAAAAGGAGCTATTCAGAGGCTGGTGAGTCATTGCAAGGAACTGGCACATGGCCATTCCCATGGGAAGTGTTTGGAGTATGGGGAGGGGGCGGGTGACAGGCCCTCTGGGGGATCATAGGGGCACAGCATGGACAGCTGATCTGCCCTCCACTCAGTACAGGTCAGTGCTAGACTTGGTCAGGAATATAGATCTGCAGGGGGTGCAGTTTGATGAAAAGACTCAGGCCCAGATCGGAGTTTCCACACAACCCAGACCCTACAAGACCCGGAAGTGCTTACAAAGTCAACAATTAAAACCTGAGCTTCACAAAAAGCCTTCCCCAGAGAATCAGGAACAAAGGAGCAATTTAGCTCAACCACAGGGCTCAAGTGCTGGTTCCCACAGGAAGTTCCCCCATTTTAGAAGTATCCAGAGGACAACAAATTAGTTCCAGTGCAGAGTTTAGGTGGTGGGAATAGCTAATAATCCAACACAGAACTGAAAGAAAAAGCAAAAAATCCAAGATCAGAGACAAATTTCTGATATTAACCAGTAAAGGTGTAACACCTCTAAAGAACACCTATAAAACCCAGAAGGACTGGAAGTGCCCCAGGCTCCCAGGGTGTGGGGATTGAGGGGCCCGAGGATCTCAGCCACACACCCCTGAAGTCCGCATCCAGCCCAGCCACGACCACAACCCTACAACCTGGCTGTTGCTGGAAGCCCCTGGGCTTCCCTGCCAGAACGAAGGGGGTCATGGGCCTCGACCACACTCCTCCCTTGCTCCTTCCTCCTCTTCCCACCATCTCCTCCCCCAACTGCTGTGCAACATCTTTGAATGTAAATAATAATAATAATAATAAGTAAATAAAATTTTTTTTTAAAAGCTGTTTCTGAGGGCCTACAGGGCATTCCTTCTCCTCCATTATGTGTTGATTAACTGAGAAGGAGCGTTCTTTACTTCTAGTTTCTAAGTTCTTGACATGCAGTTCAGTGTCACACATATGCTTCTTGAAATTTATATACACTTTTTTGGTAAAAAAAACTGTAGACTTGGAAAAACATATATTTTTCTCTAATTTTTAAAGCAATACATAGTGGTTGTTGGAAATTTTAAAACTTCGTCTAAAAAGGAGAATAAATTTGCCTGAGTCATATCCTTCAGATTTAGCATGTTGGTGTGTTTCCTTCTAATGTTTTCTCTATGCATACATGCTTGGTGGTGGGGGAGGAGGTTTTAAGAAAGAAAGAGGGCACTTGATTTTACAAAACTGGAATTAGGGCTGGCCCATGCCTCACTTGGGAGAGTGTGGTGCTGATAACACCAAGTCAAGGGTTAAGATCTTCTTACTGGTCATCCTTTAAAAAAAAAACAACTGGAATTATATTGTATATAATGTTGAATCCTGTTTTCTTTGTTTATGTCATAAACAGTTTTCCATGTCATTACTAATAATGATAGCTAATATTGTTTACTGTGTGGTAGTCATTCCTCTGAGCACTTCATATATATTTAATCTTTTCAAGAGTCCTTAATATAAGTATTGTTATTATTACATTTGTTACATGAGGAAATAAGTCACAGAAATATTTAAAAGTTGTCCATGTTTTTAAAGCTGCATAAATGGTAGCGGTGGGATTCCAGCTCAGATCTAGCCCCAGAGGCTGTGCTTTTACCCATTATTCTTGTGGTCTTCCATCATTTTGAAACATGACTTGTAATGTCTATATGATATCCAATCATGTATAATATTGATTTTGCTTTTTTTCTCTTAATGTTTTATTTTTGTGAACAATTTCTCTGGCCATTAACATGAATTACAAATGTAATATCTAATGGCTACATAATATTCATTTGTATAACCATTTATGTGAAGCATCTTTGGGGCCAGGCTCTTACCACCATAGCATGGCAAAGGGCTTGTTTTAGGAATCTATTTCAAGGAAACTGGTGATACTCCACAGGTTACAAGGGCAGGAGATAATTTTGATCAGTTGATTTCTGGAAAGTCAAGAGAAGGTTGACTACTCTGAACCACCTCTGAAAGATGAGTGAAACATGAACCTTTGGCCTACTTGACTTCTCTAGCATCCTGTTGCCCTAGGAAAAAGGCAGATGAAATAAGTGACCAAAAAAAAAAAAAAAAAAAAAAGGGTACAGGATGAAGGCACATACGAGTTGCTGTTGCAGAAGGCTGCAGGCAGCTCTATGGCATAGAGATATCTTCCATGAAAGGGTCCATAGGGAGATGCCCAGGCTATAGTGGAAAGGGTAGTTCCTAGACTTTTGATGTGATAAGCTAAGGCAGAAAAAGAAAACTGTTGTATTCACTCAGCTGCAGAGAAGTGGAGATTAGCATGCCTGGCGGAAAGGAGTCCTATTTGCTTCTGGGCACAGATTAGCCTCCTATTTGATGGAGACTCCAGTAAATGAGATGATGCCTACCATTTGCACAAACTATGGAGAAGAATCTCTAAAGTGCTAAAAGTAAAACTCATCCAGATCACACCTAAATCTTGGACTGAGGAATGGGAAATTGGATCCTTTCTAAGTATGACCAAAGACTGTCACAAACCTCCAGTCTTGGAAATTCACTACAGGGGCAGCCCAAATGTAAGAAGGGCCACTGTTATTTGTAGGAAGGGGATTTCCTTTGACTGGTGATATCTCATCAAGCCTTTTGCAAATTTGGGCCTCATAAGGGCTAACATGGGAGGACCTGCTGCAAAGCTCAACTTTCCACTTAATATAATAGATTTGGTCCTCGTTGTGAAAATATATCCAGACATAGCTCAACAAGCCAGGAGATGTCATTAGAGACAAGAGTGGGAGACTGTACATTGAGGCTGAGGAAAGGATCATATTTTTTTTTGTCTATTATATGCACACCTTTAATCCAGGGTTCATCATAAATGGTGCCTCTTTAACAGATGCCATGGACATGGCTTTGGAGACAGGAATCACTGAAGTTTTTACCAACTCATATTAGTGGCATACCAAACTCTTTGAGGCCAGCATTGCAATGGGGTACTATGGCTGGAGGATATCTCTCTTTGAACAGTGTGCAAACAGGTTGCAGATTTTCAACTTGCTGATGTTAATGACATAGATCTGCAGGGCATGTACAACTGCAACATAACTGAATGAATTATGTTCATTCTAGTAGAGGCCACCAAGGACTCTACTAGAGTTTTTAGTTAGGTTTAATCAAGACAAGGGTAATATTTAAATTCTGTGAAATTTCTATAGTCTGCCTTAAATTGGACGGTTGAACTTTGAAATATTTTAGAATAAATGGATGAATGTATTTTAAAGGAAACAAATGGTGGTATTTAAAAATGCAGAACAAAATAAGATATGTATTTCTTTATTCTTTTTTCAATTTATGCAAACAGTTAGAGATTTTAAAGATAGCTTGGCAAAGATTTTTTAAAGCTTTTCTATAAATGGTAATTCTTCGTAAGTTACAAAATCACTTTTCAATGTGTGTGATTGAACTGATAGGCAAAATACAGTATTTTGTATGTGTGATACTAGAAACCATGAACAAATGAAAAGTTACTATGCAGTTGTCATAAACAATAAATTTCAGTTTTTGTACAAAAATATGTAGTATGCTGTAGTAAAGATTCTTGTTCATAAGCTTTGGCCAAATCTCTGGTTATTTCCTAGGTCAAAAAGGTATGAATATTTTTGAGGCTTTTGATACATTTTGCCCAATTACTGTCTACAAATTTCCTATCAATTTACTATCCATTCAAAGTATTTTGTTTTAACGGTTAGTAATTGTAAGCTCTGCAAAGGAAAGCCATGTCTGGGTTTTTTTTGTTTGTTTTCTTTACTACTATGAACCTTTTTAAGTATAGTTCCTCACTATAAAATAGGGGTTCAGTAAATATTTTTGACTATGTTAGAGAAGTATGTTTAATGACTGCCATTTGTAGACTTTCAAGTATTTTTCTTTTTTCTCTAGCTTCTTTTCTGTATATGTTGCTTTTACATGTGCATATTTCCACTTAAGAAAAATAATTAACCTCTTTTCACTGCTTCACCTATTTTAAAGTACCAGGTGTGCAGTGAGGCTATGCTCATCCTACAAAATGTATTACAAAGCTTAAATTTATTTATTTACTTTTGACTCTAGGCTTTTCCAACACACAATTTTTTTTTTCTGTGTTTAATCTGTTCATATGGTGAATAACCCAAAATACTCTTTAATTGTTTAACTCCAGTTGGTTATGATGTAAAGTTTGCTCATATTTTGTTTAGTATTTGTGTTTATGTTTAGAGGCAAGATGTTACACACTTTCCTCTTTTATACTGTATTTGTGAATTTTTAGTATTAAGATTTTGAGGGCCAGCCCGGTGGCGCGCTGCTACAGTGCGCCGCTTGGGAGCGAGGCGGCGCTCCTGCCGAGGGTTCGGATCCCACATACAGACCGGTTCCCGCTCACTGGCTGAGCGAGGTGCGGGCACAACAGGGTTGCGATCCCGTTGCCGGTCCCGGTCTGGTATGGGCGCGACACTGAGGGTTGTGATCCGTTACCGGACACGAAAAAAAAAAAAAAAAAAGACAAAAAAAAGATTTTGATAGCCCTGTAAAATGACTAAGAGAGTTCTTTTTTTGTTTTCAGCAGACTTTATATAAAATCGAAATTACCTGTTTGGTAAAATTCATTTGTAAAACTGTCTGGATGTGGTATTTCCAAAATTGGAAGAATTATTTAACTGCTGATTCAACCTCTGTAAAGTTTTTTATTATTATTATTACTTTTTTTATTTTTAAAAATATTTTAACATTTCCTTGTACATAATTGTGAGGTACAGTGTGGTGTTTCAATACATGCGGATACTGCTGTAAAGGTTTAAAATGATTCAGGCTTTCAATTGCTTCTTGAATCAGCTGCAATAATTTACTTTTTTCTGGAGATTTGTCCATTTCATCTGCATTTTCAAAATTTTGATAAAAGTTGTTCAGAATATACCTTTTATATCGCTACAGCTATTATTTGGTCTTAACCACTAATCTTTCTTCAGCTATGTCCAGTCTTCTATTTGCTTTATCCCTTAAATTTCTGATATAAATTTTTGTACTTTTTCCTTTCTGGAAATACTGTTTGGTTCTTTTTCAGATCCACCTGTAAATTTTGAAAGTTTATTCCCTAGGCATACTTTCGCTACTTTTTTTTAAAAAAACATGTTTATTATATATTCTTCCATAATTAAAGTATCTATGGTTTTGCAGTCTGGTTCTGTAAATTGTTTCTGTGGACTTGCTCTTTTTCTTGGGTGATTTTATGATGGCAAGATCATAAATTCTCCTTGGAACTTTGTGGGAGATCTTTGAGACCTGGGTTGTAAGTATATTCCTGCAGAGAAGATTATTTTTGAGACCCTATAAATAACCCCAAATATGCCTAAGAGTGAGCCCGTGGTTGAGAATTCTCAGAGGTAATCTTTCCCCCACCCTCCATGCCAGACTCTGAGCCTAGCCCTGACAGGCAAGTAGCTTCACTCACCATCTGCATCTAGAAGGCAGATTTTTCCCCCCAGTTCTATTTACCGTGGGAGAGTGGCAGGAAGGAAGAAAAAGGATCTCAGGTGTGTCTGATCAGCCTTCTACTTGGCAGGGCCCCAAGCTTGTCCTCTGACCCCCAGGATTCCACAGGTCAAAGCACAAACTCTAATCTAGACCTTCAAGGATGGACAGAGGTCTCAGAGAAAATTCTTTCTTCAGTCCTGGCTTACCAAGAGGCTTCAGGTGTCTTTCCTACCTCAGAGAATTGGGTTATTCTCCTGGAAACTCAGCTGTGTGTTTAAAAGATTTAAAAAGAAACCTTTATTCAGCTTTTTTAGTGTTTAGTCTCCTATACTGAAAGGGCTTCTTCTGCCATCAGGTCTCCTGTATTGAAAGAAATAGGAGTTAGTTCTTTTTCCTGTTTTTTTTTTTTTTTTTTCTTCAGTCCTGGCTTACCAAGAGGCTTCAGGTGTCTTTCCTACCTCAGAGAATTGGGTTATTCTCCTGGAAACTCAGCTGTGTGTTTAAAAGATTTAAAAAGAAACCTTTATTCAGCTTTTTTAGTGTTTAGTCTCCTATACTGAAAGGGCTTCTTCTGCCATCAGGTCTCCTGTATTGAAAGAAATAGGAGTTAGTTCTTTTTCCTTTTTTTTTTTTTTTTTTTTCTGAAAGAGAAATATGAATTTTAAATCTTATATGATCAACCTTAGTTTTCTAGATCACCGTCAAGAGCAAAGAAAAAAGTGAAAAAGTAGCAGTAGCTACCATTTTGGGTTAACTCAATAATGTATGCTCTATGCTAAGTGGTTTACAGAGATGATTTCATTTAATTCACCATCACTATTCTATGAGATAGTCTGACATTCCCATAGTAACAAGGAGGACACTGAAGCTTGGGAGGGGTTCAGGTGACTCACCCAAGGTCATATAACAAACAAGTAATTCATAATTTTGACCTTGGGTCATCAAAAAAAAGATGCTTGATGAAATCTGTTTATGTTTGGTGCATTTCTATTTTTAAAGGCAGTAAAGTATGTAGTATATCTTAAATTTTCATTTAAATTGTGCTGTTGTAGATCAATGCAGGTTACCATATTAAAAGATAAACATATCAAAGGAATATGGAAGGCAGTTTACCTTGTCTTTTTACTACTTTGCTTCCTCTGAGAAAAATTACTCTTAGAATGCCTCCCGAATATTTTTCTGGATATCAAATCCTAAAGCACATTTGTCAGCTTGGATGAGGAAGGGAAACTTTGGCCAAGGACTGTAGAGATTAATTGCTAGACACAGATCCCCTTTGTTCCATAATTCATCTCAAACTACTTTGATCCACTTTAACCAACATTGTAGTATTCAGTTATAGTTAATATATACTTATCTCTATGAAAGTGGTTTTTAAAAATAATTTATATATTTTCCAGTTGAATCTTAATGTTGTCAATCAGTCTTGGAAAATGTGACTTTCTTAGTAATTTCATGTGTTTAGGCTTGAAGTACTGCTTTCTTGGGTAGTGTTTTCAATGAACCTTCTTTTTCTTGTGTGACATTGTTTCCCGATGGCCAATTTTCAGATGGATATTGAAACTACAATTTTTGTGTTTTTATCAAGCAAGTTTCTATTCTCTTAAAGTAACTACATCCATCAGTCCAGGAAAAATCAGGAAAAAGATTGCTAGGAAGACATTCCTTGCCCAAATTCAAAAGTAGGGAGTTTTCCTGGAGATTTTACTCCCTCTGTGCCAGGCTAGTAAGCGAGACCTGTGCTGCTGCACCCAGGGTCTCCACTGGCAACCTTATAATCATCTGCCCTCCCAGGTCCTGATACTTCTAAGGCCAAGCACTAAAAAAAAAAAAAAGCCTGAGGTACCACCACTTGGGAACATAACCCACCCTTTTCCTTACTTGCATCCCAAGAAGTCTACTTTTTTCCTCTTGGGGCAGCCCACTTTCTTTGCTTCTGGAAGCTCTAGATTCCAGGAGGGGTGAGAAAGGGCAGGATTCAAGCTCAGTAGAGTCCTTTTGCTGTTTCTATGCATGGGAGAAGGGAAGGAGTGTGAAAACTGTCTTATAATTCTTTTGTGAATGAATCCATAGTAACAAAGGGGACAGTACACTAGTTTATATCTCAGTGATTCATCCTATTACACCAAACTCTATATTTCCATGATACCTTAATTATTTAAGCTACCGGGAACATATTCTGGAAAATGCTTTGGTCTTTTGTTTCAACTTACTCATCAAGTAAACTGACGTGTGTTTCTTAGTACCCAATACCATCATTTTCTCATTTTTAAAATGATTTTTAAAACCTTGTGCCTTTACGGTAAGTCATGCATATAATGACCATAGATTGGTGAAGGTTTCATGTGACAGTGATGTTCACGAAGTAAAAGTTTTTTGTTTACCCTTTACCTTATTTCCCTGGTAGATGGGTAAATGAACATTGATCCTTCAGAAATTAAAAGACAATGTGAAGAGAAATATAAAATGAGTCTTAAAACTGAAACGTTAACTTCATTTTCTTCCTGAGTCCATTTCAATCCTGCCTTCCTTCCTTTCTCCTTTCTTCTTTCTTTCTTCCCAGCTGAGCTTCTGCAATCTCTCAGAAGAGAGTAGAAATTCATTTCCTAGTAAGAATTTACTTCTTCATTTCAATGCAGGGAATAAGAATTGGGAAAAATGTTCTAATTTAGAACTGTCATTTTAGTCCACAGCCTTTAAAAAAGAGGGATAAAGCAGGATTTTTGAGGCAGAACCTTAGCCTTTCCCTTGTTCTCTAAGTGCCCCCATGTATCCCCTCTGTACAATCATCAGTGTTAATTTTCAGATTCAACAGGAAGAAACCAGCTTTTAGTAACTTCAGTGTCTGACTTCTTATGGTATGCTACAAGTGCAGGGAGCCGGGTAGATTAAATGAAAGGTTTCTTCTATAATGTAATAATCTGAAACAAAATAAAGTTGTCCTCAGGGGTCCAGCTGCGCACACACAGGTGTTACATGCAACTCCTCCTAATTAATTGCCACATCCAGAAATGAATGTACCTTCAACTCACTTTGTTTAAGCAGCAGATGGTACCTAGATAAGTGCACTTATGTTATACTGGAGATAGATCCCAGTTATATTTGTTTTTCCTATTTCAAAGTTACACATGAAATGTGTGTAGATGTTATTTGTCTACAATAATTTTCTTGTAATTGTACCATTAAATCTTTGTCAGATTTGTATCTTTTTCTTCCACCCAGCAACACTGAATTTATCCATCCCAATACTTATCTCAAGTTCAACTGAATATTCCATTCAGAGCTAAATAAAATAGCTAAATAATCTACCAGTTATTAGAATAGTCTGAATCTGTCAGCCTTTAATGTGAACCTCTGGAAGCTAATGTCTGAGCTACAGTCTTCTATGTTGTTACTTACAGTTGCTGCAATAATAGTAGTTAGATATATTAATGTGAGAAGTAGAAAATTATTACATACTTAGATGTCATTAAGATTTCTGCAAAAATGTATAAATACTTTATGAGCTTTGCTGTATTTCATAACTGAAAATGACATCATAATGGATATGTTAACACAGATTTACAGAATCTCATAAAGACAGGATTTAGGAGGCAGGATCAGAGCATGGGCTCAGAAATCAGCCCTTCCACATGCTGGCCATAGGACCTTAAGGAAAACATGTCTCATCTGTATACTAATAGTATTACTTACCTTGTAGGTATTGTAATGATAAAGTCAATGAATACATGAGACATCCTTGGAATATAATAAATACTAAAGAAACAGTAGTGACTTTTATCCCTTTGACTATTCCTTTTGTTTCTAATCTAAAACATCTACTTCTGTTACTATTAAAGACCAGGCGCCTGTCTCCTACACCAGTGCTCTGTTGAATTCTGCTTCAAGAAGCAGTATTATATGCTTTATATTAGGTCCTGTAAAGGATACCAAAGAAGACAATAAGATCAACACCTGTGGTTTCATTGTTCCCTGCTCTGCCTGCCGTCAGGTTGTATGACTGACCGCTGCTTAAATGTCCATCCACGGTTGCCAGTGAGATCTTAACTTCCTTGAAGAGAGGATCATCATTTTACATTTTTATAAGATAACCCACAACACCTAGAACATTGCTGGGTGTAGGCCCAGCAATTCAATGAGAGAATATCTTTAAAAATTATAATTCAAAGGGAACGTATTGACAAAGAGAAATGGTTGCACTTGTGGAGAACAGGAGAGGTAGAGATGAACCAGCTGACTTCTCACTACCCCTCCGACCTCAGGGTTCTGCCATTCTTCAGAAACTCGTTCAGTGAGGGGGTAAAAGCAAAAGAAGAGAAGCATCAAACCTCAAATATAAAACTGGTTTGGGAGGTGGTCATTTTTCAGTACAATACTTACTTGTGAAGTCATGTGTTTATACTGGAATTGCATACAAACTCACACAGGCCCAGACTGTGATCCTGATGTTTATAACTGAATCTGTAAGAATGATTGCTTGCCAAAATATTCTTGCTAGCTACTGCTAATGTTATAGCTATTTTTCGTGATATCCTGTAATCTACTTTTGCCATATTATAGCTCAAGGTTAATGCAACACAAACAACATTATTTAGGCTTGTGTCTTAGAGGCATGAAGCTCTAATTTTGGGTGAAAATGACCAAATATATTGCTTTCTAAGCTTTATTGCTTTTTGGTAGTTCTCATTTTTCCCTATCCCAAGTTATTGAGCATTCTATAAAACTTAAAACTCTTGCTTCTAAAAATATTGCTTCAACTCTTCATTGTCTGGAAAAAAAAATGGAGGGGAGAACATTTCACAGGTTATGAAAAAAGAAGAAGGTGGGCAATCCACTTGGGGTTTCTGGTACAACTATAGCAGCATCCAGGCCTTTGGGACAAAGATCATCCTGTGAGAGCCAAGGAAATGGAAAAAGTAATTTCATTATCTTCTCGGGAGGGGAAAGGATGGACATAGGTTCTTTTTTTACAACTGCTTTCAATCCTTGTCCTTATTTTCCTGCCACCAGAAGGCATTCACAGAGATGTTGGGAGGCAAGAGGTATCATCTTCATTTTTAAGCAGGATGATAATAGAACAGCAGTAGATACAGTCAAGAGAAGGGGCTCTTGGCAGAATGCTGTAAATTATTTTTTTCAAAAACCAGGGGGTCAGGGGGAGTCACGACTTCATTGAGGTTTTATAGGATATGCTCCAACAGTGGTTTTCAGCCCCCCTCTCCCAGCAGTAGAAGCCTTTCCTTCAGCAAATTGAGCAGAACTCTACTTCAGAAAGCGGATAGAAAGTAGAGCCACCCTGCTTGAAGCAAGGAGCCACTGCAGAGTGCACTCTGTCAGCCATCTTCTCCCTGCCCCACCTCGTCTGTGTCTGCTTTGGACGCTCCCCTGCCTCCAGCGGCTTGGAGCCCACTGGTTTAATCCTTCTGGTCACTACCTAATCCACTGTGCCTCACTCTACTTTGCTCACTGACACCTTTGAGAGTCTGATAAAAGCTTTGGACCCTATTCCTAGAAAAATTTATATCTACTTAAAATTTTGCATGCTATTTTAGAGCATCCATGGACTGCTCCATGCTACCAACACCACCAGGCACAATAAAGTAAATCCCTCAGACCCAAGCTCCCTTTAAAAGTCAAACTGCATCTTTTTCACATTAAACAACACAACAACAGAAAACAAAATATAATATCAGCCACCTAAACACACTACACCCTCCTCATTTAAAATACTATTTGTAAGAAATCTAGATTTTAGTTCTAGCTCTGCAGCTATTGGCTGGGTTGCCTTTGGCAAGTCATTTATAACTGATTTGGGCCTCAGTTTCTCCCTCTCTAAACTCTGGTGTTCTTTGTTCATCTCTAGTGCTCTATAATTCTCTGAGCCAAATTGAAGTAAACACATGAAGTTAATAGTCCTCCCTACGACTGAGCATAAGCTGTTTGCATCCATTCATTCACATTTAGTTTGTGAGTGAATGACCTTTGCGTTCATGAAGGCTAGATGTGAACATTGTAGTTGAACAGCAGGGCAGCGCTGACATGTGTATATGTAAAGACAGTTCCTGCTGTTTTGTTTGAATCATTAAGCCTTTTTTTTCTCTTTTTTTGGTCTAGTTATCTCTATGCTCCTCCTCATATTTCTATCATCTCCATCCCCAAACAAAAAGAAAAATCTATTGCCTTCCCTTTCTTTGACTCATTTAAAGTGGTTAAATAAGTTCCTGAATTAAACTATATCTAAGTTTGGGCTAGATGGAGGCAAAGGTATGGGTCTGTGAATGGGGTGCTAATGTAGAGGGGCTGTCGTGGGGATCATGAACAAGTGGGGAGCTTAGGTGAATGAAGTAGGAGCACAACTCAAGAGAAGAGGGGCAGGGCTGGTACAAGTGTTACACTAAGTTACAACCTAGTTCTCCTTAGCCTCCTTGAAATTGGCATTTCCCTTCTGAGAAAAAAAGAATTCCTTGGTTTGAGGCAGTCATTTTTGCCAGGCTGCAAAAACCAGCCATAATAATGATGCTGCTAAAATTATGGTTTACTGGACATCAGCTTTGTCACAGATGCAGTAATAGAAGGTTTGTGGATTTTATCTCATTTAATCATTATCACCACCCTTTGAGACTTGTACAGCTACTTCTGTTTTTTACATGAGGAAACTGAGGCTTAAAGAAGCTAAGTCAAAGCCATATAGGCAACAAACCAGAAGAAGAATCCAAGCCCAGGTTATTTAATTGCAAAATCTCTTTTTTTGCATCATAGTGCATGATGCCCACTGTGCTGCCAGTTACTCACAAGTGAAACAGTCATGGGTTTTACAGTATCCTGTAAAACCGTGTCTGCCTTAGTGAATGTGCCTGCAGGTGAGTTTATTATTATTGCGCTCCTTTTCTGCAGGTAAATAGAATTTATGAGATAATTTCTGAAGTGAGTGGCATGCCTAGAATAGAGAATAACCGCTGACATGTTTCTCAGGATTCAAAAAAAGATTGATTGTTGTCTTATTTTAATTTGCTTTTAATTCATCACTCTGCCTGGCACATTGGAGGAACCCAATGAACGCATCCAGTGAATGACTACCTGGATGCATGAGTGAATGAAAGGCTGTTCATTCCACAATGTCTAAATGAGCTGATTTTGCAAAAGTGAATACAGAAATCAAAACTGTAGCTTTCCACACCTGTATAACTTTATTGTCTACATCCCAGGAACAAAATATTATATAACTTTGCACACAGCTCTCTGAAGCTCTTGATAGGTCTTTATATTCCATTTCCTAAATCCCTTTGTGTAGTTACAAGTAGAGTATTACACCACTTTTGTTGGGAAAAGGACTAATTTTACATTGTAATAACTGTACCTGCTCTGTGACAAATCCTTGATTTTTTTTTTTAAACATTTTCCAATTTAATAGCTCAAGGAAGAAGATTGTCCCTAGGGGAACTGTGACACAGTTTTACAGTTTACTCATTGTACAATTGTCCTTCAGTGATAAAATGGAAAAAAAAAAGAATGTGGAAGGAAAAAGCATGTAATAACTGACTAAGCTTGAAGGTCGTTAATGACACTAAGAAGAGTAAAAATGATAAAGTGAACACAGAAAGTCATATTCTGTGAAAAATGAAATAGAATTGCTCTTAGCAAGAAAAAAGGAAGGAAAAAAAGCATGGAGGAAATCTTTTCAGTTCATGGGGGGAAGGGGGGAAGGGGGAGGACTGTACCCAAGTGAGTGACTCTGAGTTGGAGCCAAAGAATGGGTTCTAGGCTTTACCAGAACTTCAGAGCAAATTTGTTAAAAATGTAGGTCAATAAGAGCTCATAGTAAGGAGAGAAGCCTGGTTTCCTGGAAACATTTTTTCTGTTCTGCAGGAAGAAAGTCTGGTGTCAGTCAGTCTGTGAATCCAAGTGCCTGATTGTAAGCAGGCACAGCATGAACTGGAGAAGCTGCAGGCATGGGAAGAGTGTGGAGCTTTTCTGACCCATGATAGGAAAAAGTTTTAAGTAAAGTAGATTTTAGCCCCTCTGATGACCTTTCCTAAGTTTATAAAATCATCAGTGTGAATGTCATGGTCCCCCTTCCCAATACCATACACCCCCTTTTTTTCTCTGCTTATCCTCATTGGGGAAAGCTATTCATTATTTAGAAGGCAGTGTTACCAGTGAAGTGCACATACTCAGATTGTTTTTGCAACGTCTGACCGTTGTGTTTAAATAGAAGTCTCCATGGAAATAAAATGCTGTCCCACATGTGGTCCATATGCTGAGCTTAAAAGGTTGCTGTGGGAAACAGTTAGCTAAACTTAAGCCTCTGTGACTACACATCACCTAGCTCAGACTCCTAATATGTAAGTGTTTAGTTTACAATGATAGGTTTTATTTTTATGTCATTAGAAATAGAACAACAGCAACAAAAACCAATTGCTTTCTCAGATGTTGGAGCCCTTATTATTCAATTCAGAAGCAATATTTTGCTGTGTCCCCAAATACTGCATCTCAAAGCCTCAGATCTGGTTCTTTACCATATAGGGAGATGATTAGAAAGTACAGAATGAACCGATGATCAAGTCTTCCATTGTTGTAATAAATGAAAAGAATGTGTCACAAAATCCATTCATGTCCACTCTAGAATTTTTTTTTTAACCAAATGTTCTTGCTGTGACCTACTTCTGCAGATAAGAAAAATGATTTTGCCATCCTTCTATGACATTATGGCTATAGTGAACTGTTCCCAAGTGTCTTGGTGTAGGTGGCCTTGCGAGGATAAGCATTAATTATTTTCAGACTGCTGATGCATCACCACTATGGTGTCTATATTTGTCTTCTAAGAATGCATCATCATTCTCTAATTATAGGTGATCCTGTGGGATTAGATCTTTTGAGTTAAACAGACTAGGATGACACAAAATATGCATGAAAAGTAAATACTTGAAAAACTGGTGAGCTGCAGTGGTTGTTAAGATCCAAACTGTGCTGCAATGTTCAGAATAACACTTGGAACATCTTCACATTGTTGATGTCACCACTTGCCTAATTCCCACATTTGAAATCACTTGCTCATTGAGGTCATCTTTAAGGTTATGTTTCAGCATGAAAACTTATCACCTAATTCTAATTCTTGGAATCTTACAATGTTACCCTAACAAATAACATCTTACCCTTACAAACTTTGGTAAGAAACAGAAAATCACATGGACTTCTCAGGACCCCTCTGTGATAGTTATCTCTATGCAGAACTGGGAAGAGTGGTAAGGGCTGCTGTCCCTTGGTCGCCACTTCGAAGCCTCTGAAGCAGTGCAGGGCATAGTTCTAAGCACAGTTTTTAAGACTGGATTGTTTTCCAACCAGGATGCTTTGCCAAGCAGCATGGAAGATTAGAGTACTGGGATTGAAAATATCAATATTCCCAGTCTCTTTTCAGTTCTGTCCTGTAAAATATCAACTTCTCTGACGCCCCTGTTGAAAAAAAGTAAACCTGGATTTTAGTTATATAATTCATTCATTTAATTATTTATTCATTTTAAGCAACAGATATTTATTGAAAACCTCCTATGTACAAGATCCATGGAGGGATATACAGAGATTTAGATAAGACATTACCGTTACACATGAAAGTTTTTTTGGGGGGTGGGGGATGGATAAGAATGGGTTTTATTGGGAAAACTAAAACACCAAGTATCAGCAAGAAGAGGTATGTTGTCCCCCCTCTCAGTGTCTGTGTACATGGGCCAGGGCTGCTGGACATAGCATGAGGCTGTGTCACATGCAAGATTTGGGAATTAAAAAATCACCAGTGCTTTGTCTCTGTTCTTGAATCCCACTCTAAGAAGTAGCTCTCTGGAATCAGCAGTTTAAGTGTTTAATCAGTGATGAACATAAAGCTGGACTATTTGAACATGTCGAGGATGGTGACCAAAAATGTAAGGGTTCCTTTCTTGACCCCTGCCTGCTACTTCTGAAACTCAGTGGCATTTTAAACAGTCAAATTGGGAGGTAGGGGAAGGAGTGCATCTAATTTCATTCCCCTACTGTGCAGCAGATGTGCCCACAGGAACAACTGCACAGTGTGAGGTTGTCAGGTTTCCAAAAGAATTTAGCTAATGGGCTTCATTGCTCAGACCTGGAATCCCGGAGAATCAATGTGAAGGTTAGCGACAAGTATAGAACTTGAGTCTTCTGAGAATGAGTAAATGATCAAGTTTTTGTGGCCAATTTTTCTAACTTGGGAGTTCTAATTTGCCCCACCCAAAATTTGAAATAGTTCCCCTGCATAAAGGGAAAGAAAGCAGATGTGAATACTTGTGTTAAAAGCTGTTCATTTAAACTTAAGGAAAAAGTTCTTGGCTGGGGAGAAGGCCAGAATATTGAAGGAACTCTGCAGCATCTCTTCCGGAGGCTTTTCTGAATAATCTCTCTCTTGAATGACTTAGGTGTACAGGTAATGGGGAAAGCTGACTCAGGGCTGCCTCCAGGCTTAGCAGGAAATATATTCTGGGTACCACTGTAAGCATTAGGGAAGGCCTGAAAATCACTGGCAGAAAGGCTAATGTTATATAGTTCAGATTCCCCCAAGGAAAAAAAATGTTTATGAAATTCAACTTTAGTAACCTGAGTCATGAGCTACTTGTTTTCTGCAAACATCAGCGTTAATAGTACCTGTATCCTAAACTAGATCATAGCATTACATTTTCTGATCCATTTTTCTTTCCACTTATGAACAACTTTTTACATTGTATCAGAAATGTTCTCCCAGATTCAAAGACAATGTAGAAGTCAGTGGCCAGCTTGTTACTGTGACCTGTAGGGGGGAAGGGGGAGCCCCTTTGGAAGTCCTCGCCTAGCTCCATGCCTGCTGCTCCCCTGGCTGCCTCAGACTGTGCACTAGTTGGGCACAGAGCTGTGGTCCGGGAAGAGTGTGGCACTCCAGGGTGGGCTGAGCAGATGCTGAGGCTTGCTGGGAAACCTGGGCTGACTCTCCTGTAGCCTGCGCCAGGCCCTGCTGTACTCCCACACTGATTTATCACTCCAGGACTGTCGTTGGGCACTGACTGTTTAAACATTTCCCTGAGGCCAAAATTGAATTCCTTCAGAAAGTTTTAAGTACAGTAGTCCAGGTGTGACTTGTTCAAGTGGAAGGAGTGGAGAAAGGAAGACTATGTTTGAAAGGATTGTTGTTGAGATGACTTCCTATACCCTATCCATCTTTCTCCTAATAATTTTTATTTTGATAAACATTTATTGAGCACAATTTGGATATGTAATCCATTTATTGAGCAGTTGAACTCATAGTATAGAAATATGAAATGGTTTTGTTTTTTCCAATCTTCTCCTTCACCCACATTTTGGGGTAAGGAGAGGGGTTGTGTTCCTTTTCTTTCTTCCTTATTTTTTTAATTTTTGTAATAATTAACATAATAAAATGTACAGATCTTAATTGTTCACTTTGATAAGTTTTGACAATTGTATACACACTAGGTTTTCTCAGCCTTGGCACTATTGACATTTTGGAATGGACAGTTCTTTTTTTGTAGACAATTGTCCTGTACATCCCTGGCCTCTGCCTCCTAGATGCCAGTAGCATTCCCCTATCATGACAAAATGTCTCCAAACATTGTCATATGTCTCCTGAAGGGCAGAATCACCACAGGTTGAAAACTACTGATCTACACGTATGTAACCGTCATCCAAAAAGAAGATACAGATCATCTCCATTTCCCAGAAGTTCCCTTCAGGCCCTTTCCGGTCAATCTTCCCTACCCCAGAACCACTGTCTCTATTTTCTGTCATCTTAGATTTATTTTGCCTATATTTGGACATTGTATAAATTAAATCATACAGTTCGTGCTCTCTTTTGTTTGGACTTTTTCACTTAACATAGATAAATTGCAAAAACATCATGTTATATGTTTATCGCTAGTTCATTCTTTTTTGTTGCAGAGTAGTATTTCATTGTATGAATGTGCCACAATTTGTTAATCCATTCTCCTGTTTATGGACATGTGGCTTGTTTCTTATTTGGGGCTATTTTGAGTAAGGCTGCTATAAATATTCCAGGAAATTCTTTTTGTGGACATGTTTTCATTTCTTTCAGGTAAATATCTAGGAATGAAATTGCTGGGTTGTAGGGTAGACGTCTATTTAATTTTTAATGAACTGCAAAGTGGTTATGCCATTTCACACTCCCAGCAACGACTTATGAAAGGTACAGTTGTTTTATATTATCAACGACATCATTTAGTGGTGTCAATCTTCTTTTATTTTAGCTATTCCGATGTCTCATTATGATTTTTATTTGCATTTCCCTAACAACTAGTGGTACTGATTACCTTTTCAGGTGCTTTTCAGTTGTTCATCATCCTCTGGTGAATTATCTGTCTAAGTCTTTCTGTGGTTGTTTTGTAGGAGTCCTGTTCCCCACCAACCCCTCAACTCCCGTAATAGGTTTGAGTTTTACAGGAACCTCAGGGACTGAGAAACCTTTTTTTTTTTTTTTTTTTAAAAGATGACCGGTAAGGGGATCTTAACCCTTCACTTGGTGTTGTCAGCACCACGCTCACCCAGTGAGCCAACTGGCCATCCCTATATGGGATCCGAACCCGGGGCCTCGGTGTTATCAGCACCACACTCTCCCAAGTGAGCCACGGGCCGGCCCCTGAGAAACCTTTTGCCATCTGAATAAATTTTGTCTAAATTATAAATATTACTATGAAACATGCCCCTCTAGTTTGGTTGGTTGATTTCTTCCCTGTTTCCAAGCATACTGTGCGATTTAGAGAGTATTTTCTTTTATTGAAGTTAGAAGTACTCCTCTTGCTTTGTCAGATAAGTATACAAAACTACTTTAATTTTCTTTGGAATAGCCTTCCAATGCCTCCAGCCTCCACACAACAACCAGTCCTACCTCATCCTTCCATGGCTTTGACAAGTAAATTAACAGCAAGAACCTGTCCCCATACAAGGCAGTGAGTCACCTTTGTAATTCCATGCCCAAGGGAGTTTCTTGGTGAGCTTTTTTCTGGAAGCAGTTATTTTTCCCTCCTGCTTCCATTTTTCTTTTAACCATACAGGACTGTCTTTATCTAGTTAGTTATAAATAAATAAGTTCTCTATCTAGAAAGATCCTTTTTTCCACTCCCATTTTCTGATAACAGAACTTAGCTATTTCCTTGTAATTCCAGTGGAAACGGAAGGAACTTATGAGCTTTCTTTGTTTTTAGTTTTTGTCCAACAAAATAATTCCAGTTGTTAATAGTGGTATTTTCTTTTTTTTTTTTTTTCCTTTTTGTCTTTTTTCGTGTCCGGCAATGGATTGCAACCCTCAGTGTTGTGCCCATACTGGACCGGAACGGCAACGGGATCGCAACCCTCGGTGTTGCGCCCGCACCTCGCTCAGCCAGTGAGCGGGAATCGGTCTCCACATGGGATCCGAACCCTCAGTGGGAGTGCCGCTGTGCTCCCAAGCGGCGCACTGTAGCAGTGCGCCACCGGGCCGACCCAATAGTGGTATTTTCTAACCTGCCTTAATTAGCTTCTCAAACAAAAATGTTTATCTTTTGAGTAGTTTAGGAACTAGTTTCTGAATAGGATACAAGGACGCTTGAAGCAGGATGTTTTCTCGCTGCACTTTGAAAAGGGAACACAGTGCCCCTCAGAAAGGGAGTGGCTTGTGTGTGTGTACATATGTGAGGTTATGTGTCCAAAGTGATTAGTAAGCAGTAAGGCAATCTTTAGTTGTAGTTGCTAACTACCATTCCCCACTAAAAGGATCCAGGTTCCTTGGGAAAATGGCTGATTCCATGTCTGAGATAAGAAATATTCAAGATGAAGCTGAGAACTGTCCTACCAGAAGCAAAAAAAAAAGGAAACCAACCACCAAACTATTGTGAACTATGTAAACTACTAGGATCATATCAACAGATCTTAAGCTTCAAGTTGAAGAGGTTTTAGGTTTTCACTGACAGAGATGGGACAGTTGAGCATCAGTGAGTATGATTCCAGTGGATTGAAGCATATCAAATGTATTTTAAATCCATGAATCCATGATGACACTAAAAACACAAAAACAGTCCCTGCATTCCAGTCTTTGGAAAACTTTACAGAGCTAAAGGCCTGATTTCTTCAAAACAAATTGCAAAGGTAGAAAAAAGGAGGGAAGAAGAACCTGTGATTTAAAAGAAACTTAAAAGACATGAATTAATTGTAATATTCAGACCATATTTGGATTCTGATTTATACAAGTACCAACTGTTAAAAAAAAAATGTATGTTAGTTGGAGAAATTTGATCACTAACTGGATATTTGATTATGTTAAGGAATTATTAATACTTTAGATGTGATCATGACACTGTGGATTCATTTTTATAGTACTCTTTCTCTTTCAGAGATAAATGCTGAATTATATATGAAATAGGACTGGGATTTGCTTCAAAAGAGTTCCGTGGCAGGAGTTTGGGTGAAGTAAGAATGACCATGAGTTGGTAATTATTGTTTCAAAGTAATAAATACATGTGGATTTATTATCTCTTTAGTAGAGAATATGTTAATATTTGAAATTTTTCACAAGTTAAAAACAAGCCACCAAAAAAAAAAAACAAAACAAAACAGTTAAGAGCCCTGCAGATTGTTGGTGTTATGGGTTTACAAGAGAAGGAAGGCAGACATTTGGACAGGGCTAGATGACTGCTGGGATGAGCAAAATTGAGGGAGGAGCTGTCCTGCTGAGTTTGTTTATAGGTATGCCGGAAGGGAAGGATTGGTGTCCACTGATTTTTCCCCAACATTTTCTCTCTGCATTTGTTTATTAGCATCATACTAATGTTACAAACCTTGGGTTCCTGAGAGAAGGAATGAGATTGTGCACACTTACCTCATATTGGGTCGTGGTTATCCAAAGATTCCCTACTGAGAGAGCCCATCTGGGCCCACTCTTTTTCCATTCATTTCTTTTACCTTAGAAAGATGAAGACCTCAAAGGAAAAAAAAAAAAAAACTTGGGGGAAAAATTTCAAAGGAATGTTTTACCCTATTGGTGGAAAATAGAACATTTTACATAAGTGTCTATAGGCCATATCTTTAAATATACCAAATGGAATAGTTCTGAGGGCACAGCAGGATCAGTGGAATACTTGTTTATATTCATAGCCTTTTAGCAATTTAGTGTGTTAAAGACATTTAAAACAATATATGAGTTTCAAAATTTTTCTACTCATCAAAACAGTATCTTTAAAAAATAGTATTTTATTCTCATGGATTTATAACTTGGACAAGTTATGGTCTTTACTCTCATCAAACCAAAACTTATATTTTTGTGTCTCCTCTCAGAATTTCTCCAATCATGAAGAAATTATTTCACATTTTGCTGCAAAGGACCCCTAGATATTGTTACAATTGCAGCTCTCCGGTCATGAATTTCAGATTCCATTGAGGCAGGTAGAAGAAGGCTATTAGCTAGGTAGGCTTTTACAGAACATGAGTATGGGGAAGAGAGTGCCTATTTGGGGCCAGTCACAGAAATTGCAGTATCTGTTGCAATCTTTGCAGAAGAAGAGTAATCTGTTGCAGAAGAGTGAAGCCCCATCTTACAAATGAAGAAACCAAGGCATGAAGGCTGGGCAGTCTGGCTATATTGTCTCTGGAAGATATGTTCTTTCTTCTATGCCAGGCTGATGCTTTCAGCTAAGCATTGGGCCAGCTCTGACTTGCACTGCAGTGTGCAAGTTTCTCAGCCAATCAGGGAGGACAACTCATAGGATTTGCATTTCTGTGGAAAGATGGCAAGATACAGGTCTCATAGTGAACTAGAAGCCAGCAGTTTATGGCAGTTAGCTGATTATGAAGTATGCTGGTATTTCCCAACAAAATGTGATTGAGCTTTGGTTATTTTTAAGTTTTCAATGTCCCAGTAGCCAGAAAAGTCCAGTCCACATTGTAAGACATCCACATTGTAAGACGCTTATGATTAAGTGATTATAGATCGTATTTATGTCCATACATTCACACTATTTTACAGATTGTCTTGATGAATGACCATCCAGACTCTTCAGTTAGTCTTATGGATCAAGTTGGATATATTTGCAAAGGGCCTAATTATTGTAAATTCAGCCAAATAGTTTCATGTATCTTTAGATCCATGGCTTAGTCATTAATCCTGTATTCGAAGTTGAATTTCTCAGGAGTGGATTATGTCAGTACTCAAGGATGTGCTGATCTGAACTCCTGGGAGTACTGCCCATTACACACCTTCAGAGACTCCCTATACAACCCTAACAGTGGCCTCTGGGCTTCAAGTTATTTTTCAAGTAGCAGTGATATTTTATACCAAGCCACCTACATTTTTATATTTGCGAACACTATAAGTTTTCAGCTTTTTCTTCAGATGCAATATCTGCAATTTCCATACCTGTCACTGGTAGATGTATTGATACTTAGGGTAATATATGAAAAAGAAAGCCTTATTTAAGCCATGGGTACTTTATACACAATCAGCCATTTGGGCTTCCTTTAAGCATAAACAATTAAAGAAGCATGAATTTGTTCATGAACAGCAGACAGAGATGCATCTGCAGCAATATTTAAAATAAACATTTAGGGGCCGGCCCGGTGGTGCACTGGAGAGTGTGCCGCTTGGGAGCGCGGTGGCGCTCCCGCCGAGGGTTTGGATCCCATGTGGTGACCGGTTCCTGCTCACTGGCTGAGCGTGGCGCGGGCGCAACACTGAGGGTTGCGATCCCGTTGCTGGTCCCCGGTACGGGTGCAACACTGAGGGTTGCAATCCCGTTACCGGCCAGTAAAAAAGACAAAAAGGAAAAAATAAATAAATTAATTAAATAAAATAAACATTTAGTACAGTAATAATAATAATGTCTTCATTTATTGAGGGCCCTATCTGTATCAGGTCCTGCTGGGCCATTTATGTCCTTTATTACTAATCCTCACAACCTCTGGTGTGTAGAACTGGAGGGAGCTGAAGTGCCAGAAGATCATTCAGCCAGTTGGCATTGGGGAGGGATTTGATGTCAGCTTTACCTGAGTCCAGAGCCTGTTTTCTGCTTTCCCACAGCCTCTAGCTATGTACCTCAATTCCTCATTTATAATTTGTGGACTAGATTACATATTTAATTCAAGTGAGTTTTGTAATGATTTATTGAGAGGAGTCCATGCCTGATACTTAATTTCTTCGCTGCAATAAAAAACAGATTAACATTTACTAAGG
This sequence comes from Galeopterus variegatus, assembly GCF_000696425.1. Classification (NCBI taxonomy): domain Eukaryota; kingdom Metazoa; phylum Chordata; class Mammalia; order Dermoptera; family Cynocephalidae; genus Galeopterus; species Galeopterus variegatus. Next base: position 360,944 of record NW_007727313.1, read on the forward strand.
AGCTTATGTAAATTATTTTAAAAAGTTAAACACCCTGTTGATAGGTAAAGGAAAAGATCATGAACTCACAATTAACCAAAAAGAAAAATAGTATTAAACAAACATTTGGGTAAATGTTTAAACTCACAACAAATAAATTCAGACAAAAGCATTGTCATTTTTCTTTTATTAAATTAGCACTAATTTAAAAAAAAAAAGACCTAATGTTGCCATTATTAGTTGGTACAGCTCACTGGAAAAAAAAATGAATCAAATTTTACTAATATTTGTACCTTTCAACCTAGCAATCCCATTTCTGGGACTCTATCCTAAGGGAATATTCCAAAATATGGGAAAACATCTATAAACATGACAATAATTTTCAGTATTATTTATGATCTTAAAAAGACCTGAGATCAAAACACCACTGTAGTCCAAAGCTGCAGAGGTACCACTGTTCCTTTTCTGCCAAGTTCCCTCCTGCAGATACTGCATAGAAATGAGAAATTAAAAGGATCTTTTGATTTATGAGTGATAGTGTATTTATTGAGGCAGCACTGTTTTACATCATGCATTTTACACCCACCCATATTGGTATCTCAGAATTATTTCCTAACAAATATGTCTTGTGCTTAAGGCAGTGTATTTTTATGCAACAGCTAAAGACTACTGCCATATAAATATTTACCTCATGGGTTTGCTATCATTAGTAAAGTTACTGGATTTACTTTCTGCAACTGGGAGCATCAGAACTGCTTAAATACTGCAGTGCTACAATAGCACCATCCAATGCCAACAATATTTTCCACAGTCCACTTATTCTGAAAGAAGTGATGAGAAGCTTATGTCTAGAACTTACTTGCTTTGTTGAAGAGTAAGATCAAGCCCACTAACTGCTGTATTGGTCCATGTTTCCAGCCAGTGGTTCTCTTCTCTCTCCCACGCACAGCTCTCTCTTGTGGCACTTCTTGTACTATAAGTGTCATCGCTGGTTTTCGACTTAGATGTCTGCTAGAAAACATAGCGAGGCTTCACTTAACTGTTTCCTGTGTTGATGAAAATCATCAAGCCTTTTAGTTACATGTGAACTATCACAGTGCATCCATGGCTTAAAGAAAATACAAGGTGAAGCTTTAAATTAATTTACAGACATCCATCTTACTTCTTTTTTCTCTACTTTTTAAGTTCTTACAGAATTTGTGCAGGAACTTTGGGGTTGGAAGTCTGCACTGATGTTCCCTTAGTCTAGTGTTTCTGACCCTAGTTAAGTACACGTAATTGTTACCAATCTAGAGAGACAGGATCTTCATCCTCATTATACTGCTTTTCACATTTTTTTGGTCTTTTGTTCTGTCCCTCCTGTTTGCTTATAATTCATTTGGCAAGCCAACATCTGCTAGTGGGAGCAAGCGTGTGCCAAATTTTGTGCCATGCCCGGTTTTATTGCCTCTCCTTGCCAACACAGTATTCAGAATTGGAGTAATAATTTCTTCCTTCAGGGTACTACCTCATAAGTTTCTCCTCCTTTCATAACCCAAGAATAGTCTTTTTTCTCCCAGCAGGTGTTAGGTGTTCGTCTCAAACTTTTTCCACCTTATTGGAATCATCTCATTACTTGACTGCCTTCTCTACACCCATGTTAGCACGACCAGGAATCCCTTCTTCTCAGTGTGGTCTGTGACTGAGACAATCAGTGGCAAATAGGAGGTATTTAACGATTGAGTGAATTGAATGAGTGAAGCCAGGCTACCAGCCCAGAGGAGAGCAATATCTTATACTATTGATCCAACTCAGAAAGTTGAGTCCAGGTGACAACAGCATGGGCCTGATCAATGCTGAATCAGTGAGTTAGTAAAAACTACTTAATCCCAACATTATTTTAAGACATCAAATATATTTGATAAATGCTCGAAAAAGTGATTTCTTTATTATTTTTGTATTTACATTTATATTGTATGTTTTATTTTGTAAATGAAATTTGGATCCTAGAGACTGAATTTGATAATGTAAGTTATATATATTTTTCTTTTTCCAACAGAGATTTCTTTTTCTTTTTCTTTTCTTTCTTTTTTAAAAAATTGTAACAAAGTTAATTGTACATATCTGTGGGGTCCAGAGTTGAACATAAATACTCAGGTACAATGTGTGATGCTCACATCAGAATAATTATTATATTCAATGATATGCACTGTCATTGCTATTCGTGGCTGGCCCTTTGCTCATTCCTCCTACAAACTGGATCTGATAATATAAATTATATTTTATAATATAAAGCATAAACATAAAGACAGTCTATTTCAAAACATAACTTTGAACATGAGCTGTACCTAGACAAAAATACATATTTAAAGCATAGTTTTATTTTTTTACTTTTTTTAATTCAACAATGCCCTTGAAAAGGAATGTTTGTATAAGGCTATGCTACTTATTGTAAAGAGTCCTTTCTAAAGCCTACAATTATTATGAAATTAACATTTTCCAGTATTTTACAGTTTTATCTGTCTTGTTTATCACACCCCAAAGTATGTGGTTTTTCAAAAAAGTGCTAATTTTATCTGTACAGTCTGCCTTGACAGCATATCTTTTTATTGATTGAAATTCCAAATCAATGTTGAGGAATAAGAAATTAACAAAGAAATTTGTTAACTAAGATAACGGAACATTAATAAGCATTTAACGTGTTACACAATGCATTACAAACTTAACATTTGGTCAGCTATTACATTAACCTGGACCGTTTATTGTGTTTTAAGAAGATCGTTTTTAGATGATGACTCAAAGCAAAAGGCATTATTTTTAGACATCTTAACTCCCTCTCCTCCCTTTGCATTACCAAGTGTCCATATTCAGGTGCACAGAACTCAGAGTCAAATCTTACAGCTAACATGAGAGTCCTGTCTTCTGTTGTCTTTAATAATTATTTATAGGGCCGGCCCGTGGCTCACTCGGTAGAGTGCGGTGCTGATAACACCAAGGCCAGGGGTTCAGATCCTACATAGGGATGGCCGGTTTGCTCACTGGCTGAGCGTGGTGCTGACAACACCAAGCCAAGGGTTGAGATCCCCTTACCAGTCATCTTTTTAAAAAAAAAAAAAATTATTATTATTTATACTTTGTACTTATATATTCCAGAAATGTAACAACCAACAGAGCTTGAAGCTGCAACTGTATTCATATAGTCTGAAAAGCTTTAAAACTTTTACTTTGGGGAATAAAACTAAAAAGATAAAATACAGAGATTTTTCTCAGTGTACTGGAACAAAATAAAGTTATCCTCTCTTAAAATAAATGGCAGTTAGGAACAATTTTTCCTGTCATGGGTAAATGGTAGAGAACACAAAATCAGCATTTAAAATATGTTAACTCACAGTGTTTTAAATAAAAAGAATAAAATGCATTGGACAGTACCTGTTCCCAAGGATGACTGCAATTTCTTATTAAGTCCTAAAAAGTACATAATGTACTCAGCAGGTGAAACTATAAAAACTAGAGATGGGATAAAAAGACATACAGGTATTAAGTGAAATTTTAAACTTTTTCGTTTTTGGTGGTGGGCTCCATTGTGGATTATTTAATTTAATCAGCTCAGCTTCTTACATAGTTGTTCTGCATCTTGAGTTCATATTCACAGGCATGCAAAAGAAAAATCTTTTGATATTTGAGGCTGTACCAAAAATTGAAAGTCCCTAAGCCTTTGTAGTTTTCTCTCATTCATCTACAAAAGTGTAGTGGGATAAGCATGGATTAGAAATCAGAATTTCTTTCTGAGCTCTCCATTGTCACTTAACAGCTTTGCTACCTGAGCAAGTTACTTAATTTTTCTGAGCTTCTGTTTCCTCATTTGTAAAAAAAAAAATGTGTGTGTATATATATATATATATATATATATATCAATCCAGTACCTGCTTTAGTAAATCATAGGGCTGGACTGAGGATGAAAGGAGGCAAAATAGGCTAAATATGCCTTAAAATTTCAGGTAGGTCCTGTTATAATTCCCATTCTGCAAATGTCAAAAGGTTGAAAGAGGCTCTTTGTTGTGGGGGCTGCTGTAGGATATTTAGCAGCATCCCTGGCCTCTACCCACAAAATGCCTCCTAGTTATTGACAACCAAAAATGTTTCACTGCTGACGGGCCGGCCCGGTGGTGCACTGCTATAGTGCGCCGCTTGGGAGTGTGGTGGCGCTCCCGCCGAGGGTTCAGATCCCACATACAGACCGGTTCCCGCTCACTGGCTGAGCGAGGCGTGGGAGCAACACCGAGGGTTGCGATCCCGTTGCCGGTCCTGGTCTGGTACGGGGGCGACACTGAGGGTCGCGATCCGTTGCTGGACACGGAAAAAGACAAAAAAAAAAAAAAAAAAATGTTTCACTGCTAAGTGTCCCCTGGTGGGCAGAATCGCCCTGAGTTGATCACTGGCTGAATGACTCCAGAGCTAAGGTTCTGAACCGTTTTCATAATGGCATTTATCAGTGTTACTGTTATGCAGAGTAGTTCCTGGTTGGAATACTTCATGACACAGCAATTTTCAGAATTAGAAAAGAAATAACTGGGTTTCATCCATCATCTTTCTGTTTCTGAACATAAGCAGTGGCATTATCTTCTTTACAAGGTGATTAGCTTCCTGTCCCTATAAACTGTTCCTATAAAAGCAGAATATCACCTGCCAGTGGCACTATCCACAGTGAGCCCAAAGTCAGACTCAACGACTTCTGGTTTCTCTTCCCTGCAATCTATAATTCTTCTCTAACAGGCCCCACTGGTCTCTGGAACAGCTTCTTCTTATGCAGTGTATTCGTGAGCCCTAATATTCATTACCAGCTGAAAGACAGGAGAAACACATGGATTTTCATAACTATTGTCTCATTTGATCTTCACAATAAGCCCCGTGAGGTTTGTATCAATTGTCCATGTTTACATTTTGTTTAGGAATCTTAACCTTTCTTCTTTGCCTGCTCCTTCATCTTCGGTGTTCTCTTGATACAGAAACTCAGCGGGAAGTTGATAGGGAAACTCAGCAGGTGCCTTTCCTACCAGCACTGTATGAAGAGTAACATCCTCCTGAGTTACTCCACATAAAGCAGATGCTTTCTGCCCTGCACGACTCTTCCTTTTTCCTTTCTCCTTAATAAGGATCATTAAATACATGCCTCCTTTGACTGCATTTGGGGACTTAAGAACTAGCTTTGCTGATGCTGTTGATAGGTGTCCCGTATTTCTCCAAGTAGAATGTCTTTACTTCTGTTACTCACCTCCTCTTCCCTCAGAAAAAGGCCTAGTATGAGCTTCCCAAGCTTCCAACCCTTCCCCCCCCCTCTTTCTACTCTACATTTGCCTCTCTTTTGGATATTGGCACAGTTCCCAATTTATTGTCACCTCTGAACTAAAACTTTCTAAAATTTATGATTAACTTTATTATGCTTGTTTCTCTGTTATTGAAACTATTGAGAAATTAGGTGCATTTGATCTGGGTCTCATTAAATAGTCTGCAAATATTTTGTACATAAGCCTGTATGAATTAAACTTTTTTAAACACTAGGTTTTAAGATGAATTGCTACTGACAAAAGCAATAAATGTAATTGAATGTGATTAAAAGTATCAGCATGACCTGAGGAGACGCTGGTGTAATTACCGACAGTGATGAGGATTTGGAATTGCATAGGAATCCTTTAGACTCACAATTCTGCTTATGAAAGTTCCAAAATAGTTTGAACCAATGGGAAAGAGGATTGGATTGCTTCATGGCAGTATAACTTTAGTGTCAATTAAAACTTTATTTTTTTTCTTTAAAGTGCATATGAATCATTTTAATTACTATATGGTTCATTTAAAAAAAAAGACAAATTGGTCTCTGCTATAAAATACAATGTCTGGCTTGACGAAGAGTCAGTTTTCTTTTTAGCTCAGCATGCATCCTTATTGACCAGACTTACCTGATTATCATTTGATATGCGTGTAACCATTTCATCATGTTTTATAAGTAAAGCATTGTGGGGTTTTCTTTCTTTTCCAGGTGGCCTTTTTGAAGATGTAACTGTTGGAGTTGAGGCATTCTCCTGCCCCAGCAGACAGCTCTCCAGCACAAAGCACGCTGAAGGCCAGCAGTCAGCTCAGTGGGCTTCAATTACAAAGACAAGAACCAGAGCTACAGAATGAGAGCATTGCATTGAAGTTTTGAGTTTACTTGTCTGCATATGTTCTCTAAGAGTTAACTGTAGATCTTTGAAATCCCAGGGCTGTGAAGAAAGTCGTAGTAGCAGCTTGTCAGCAGGTTAAGATCAGTATAGAAGTTACATCTCTATTTCCCACAGAGAGGAATGTTCAAATATGTGCTGTGTCAGCACCACCTGGAAGGATATTAGCTAATGGAGACCCATCTGTCCTGTGTGGAATGCAGTGAGGAACTTCGCTGGTGGAACTGAATGTTAACTGCTATAAGTCCTAGGAAATAAACTTTTAAAGAACTTTTCAGGTCCATTTAAAACAAATCTTAAAAAAAAGAAAAGATCTAGAACTATGTATACCTTTTTCAGAGGAAATGTTCAGTAGATGTTTGTTGAATGAGTGTTTATGAAATTAAAGTTTTCCCATGTATACGAATCTGCATGTGTCCCTTTTGTTATTTTCTTTACCACATGTTATTGCAAATTAATCAGTATACGTCAGTGGCATCCTGTTACAGAGTTGTCTTAATCCTTGTGTATCAGAGCGGGTGGTGGGGAAACCACTGAGTGAGAATGAATGATGGAGCTAGAATGAGTCCAGTGGAACATAGACTAATTCTACAGAGAAGGTTTGCGACTTGCCTAGAATCACATAGGTAGAATCAAAGTTGGGACTGGAACCAGGCAGATCCACCTCCTGTGCCTGACATCTGATCCATATCTCTCTGACGTGCTCCTTTCCAGCTCTGCATTCAAGAGGACAGTCTCTGGATTTGCAGCAATTCCTGTTGCTCATCAAGACTATTGGCACTAATCCTAGCCTACTGACCACCTAACACCTCTTTCTTCAAAAAACCTGAGTTTTCTGTCCCCTAGTTTCTAACATCCTTAACACAGGTGTCACTTGGCATTATGATTTAGTGAATGAAACTTCTATGATTTCCTCTTCCTTGCAGTTCAACCAAACACTTGTCCCACCAGCAGAGCACTGGAGTAGCACTCCTAAATCTGTTAACTGGTGGGCTGACATAGCAATAAAATGGATCTGTTTGATCCTGCAGAGTCATTTTATTAAGCACAGTTTGAAACACTTAAGTTCTGTCAGTATAGAGCAGGGTTTCTCAACCTCGGCACTATTTGTGTTTTGGCCTGCATAATTCTTTGTTGAGGGAGACTGCCCTGTGCATTGGAGAATGTTTAGCAGTGTCCCTGGACTCTACCCATCAGATGTCAGTAGCAGACCCCCCTTCTCATTCTCAGTTTTGACAACCAAAAATTGCTGCAGATATTGCTGAGATTGACATCCTTGCCCAAAACATTTGATAAAGCATCTGACCTGTACTACCATTCTTTAAAAAACATGGCTCCATTTTCATTCAGGAATAAATAAATCTGTTTTCAGTCCTGTTATATATGTTAAGAAACTCATTTTCAGGGCCCCAATATTATTCTAGGGATCTTGGGATGTAAGGTGCAACAAGCACAGTACAGGGTTTGTGTCCCAATTCTGCCTCAATAGACCCACCTAGGAACTTTGGCAGCCTTTCTGGTCAGAATGAGAGCTGCTGACCAGATGGTGGCATTTTCTTTATTCATCTTTCTCCCCTACTGTGCAAAGCCTGACTAGTTTCTATAAATCCTTTAGTATTTTTATTTGATCTCTTTTAACATTTCATGGACTAAAACATTTTTCTCTTTTGGAGATTAAAAAATGAGAATGGTTTTCATAGCCATACTTTGCTTATACACTATTAGTGTTTTGGTTGCAAATTTCAACACATCACCTAAGAAAGACCCGAATCATGAACACTATATTTAAAAGTTTATATACTAATTTAAAACTGTAGCAGCAGTAGATTGCCTATTTAAGGTTCTGGCAAAACCTTTCCTAAACTCAAGAGAAATAGGGCATGTCACCCTTTGCCCAGAACCCTGCCAGCCTAAGGAGGCCATGGCAAGCTTTTTGCAGATTTAAGCTAGGAAAGGAATTGTAGAAACAAAGCAGTTTCTAAGTGCTCACCAAATAATGAAATCTTCTCCATTTCTTCACTAGAAACCAGTGAAGGGAACCAGTGCTTGGGGAAAAAGATCTCTGACTTGCACCTCCCCTTACATTTCCTACCTCTTCTCTGCCCCTCCCTAAGCAATACCATTTCTAGGAAGATGAGCCAGAAGTGCCAGCCTTGGTCACTCCTGTACTCCCTTTCATGAATCAAGACTTAATGTTTGGTGACTCTGTGGCCCCTTTACTTGAAACTTTTCTCATAGGATGGTGACATAAGTATTAAAGGTAGTCCTCGTTAGTTTTGTTTTATAATTGCACACATTTGACTCAGGAGGTATACCATCCACTATCCTTTCTGGAAAAAAAAATACTCAGTCACACACCACCACCACCCCCGCCAATATTCTAAATAATAAACTCAATAACTATAAATTTTCAGAATTGTTAATGTGATTAAAAAGTTTAGTGGCAATGTTCAGAAAGAATTATTGAAATAAAGTGTATAACATAACAAAGGAGTTGAAATAAAATTTCACATTTCAACGTTGTGTAGGCAGAAGATGTTTATTGTTGATATTAAGAGAAAAACAAGTTGAAATATATTTTTTAAATCTTAATGAAATCACCAGCAAATTGGAAATGTGTGTGTTAAGGAACCACTAGAGGAAACAGATAGAACTTGATCAATAAACCACATTTCCTGTGTGTCTTTCCAACCCTGTGACAATTATTCATGGCAATTATAGAAGAGCCGGTTTCAATGCTTGTGTTTATTTGTTCCCCTGTTCTGTATAGTCGAAGATGTCCTCTAAATAAAGGTTGCCACCTGTGGAACATTTGGTGGTTATATTTTTTACAGTCAAAGTGTTTCTGAAATGCCTGCTGTCATTAGACCTTCCTTTGGATAGTATTAAAATTAGAATCATTTGTAGAGGTAGGGCTAGGGCTCACAGACCCCTCGAGCCCACTGCACAGACTGGGTCACAAACCCTCCACAGGCAGGCCTACAAGCCAGGTAATAGGAAAAGGTCCCGGGAGCCGTGGGTGAAGAAATAATAGGCTTTATTCAGAGCTAGGAGCAGCCGACCTAGCATGGCTTCCCTGAGCGTCCTCAGAAGCGCCACGTATCCGAGCCATTCGTCCTTTATACTCAAGTCCATAATCCAAAACACCTTCAGGGACGCAGAATCCAACCCCAGGCTGTGAGGAGCAGCGTTGGAATCGCTCCACAGTCTGCAACTTTCATAGAGACGGAACCGCACATGCGCAATCACATTAGACAATAACAAGGAACACCTGTGCGCACGCGCATATTCACATCAGATGCTCTGGAAGACTGAACATCTGAGGGGCCCTGACCATTTTCTATATTTTCCCAATATCGCTGAAATTTAGAATGGAGGTGAGAAAGATCACACGAGAAGAGAACCCTGCAAAGCACTGAATGATGATGCCAAAGCACTGGTGTGGACCCCAGTGGTTGTAGGAGTCCAAAGAGGTTCCTCCCGATGAACGCGTCAGAAAAGATGTCCTTGTCTAGATGAGGGAGGGTTTTATGTGGGCCTTAAGTGATGGTTAAGATTTGGAAAAACAGGAAGACGAGACACACAGGGAGAATGGCATTTTGAAGTAGTAAGAATAAATATTTGGCTAGATTGGAGCAATTGAGATGGGACAGTAAATGATAAGATAGGAAAGAGTTCTTAAAGAGAGTGTTGAATGCTGTCATGAAGCTAGAGAACCTTCTTCCTTTCTACTTTTGAGTGTTCCAACACAACATGAACAGGAAATACAATTTTTGTACCCCTGAGGGCCTTTTGAGCTCTAGGATTTAGATACAGCAGTTGGTTAACAGATGGCTCTAAAGTTGGACCACCTGGGTTGAAAAGCCACCTGTGTAATCTTCAGCAAGTTTCTTAAGCTCGTCTTTAAAATGGGGTTAAAAAAAAAAAAGTAGCATCTATCTCATAGGGGTTTTGGAGTGTTAAATGGATTAATGCATGCATAGTGCTTAAAGCAGCACCTAGGGCTGGCTGGTTAGCTCAGAGAACAGCCTTGTAACACCAAGATCAAGGGTTTTGTTCCCCGTACTAGCCAGCCACCAAAAATAAATAAAACAGCACCTGGCACATAGTGTGCAACACTTTTAAGTATAGTGATTTTTCTATGAATTTGCTCTCTCTGCCACCCCTCCTCCCCATTGCCTATGGAATTTACTTTCTAAGATTTTAAGCAGGAGAATAACATGAAATGATGCATTAGAAAAAGTAATCTGGTATGAGAGCACAAGGTAGATTGGGAAGAAGAAAGGAAGGCCTATTGTTGCAAAACAAGAGGCTTTCCAGTTCCAAAAAGCTGCCAGAGAATGTCTTTACCAATAGCTTTATCACTGCTTTCTCCTATCCTACTTTTAATTACTTTTGAAAGCCATTAAAAGTAGAACGGGCTGCATACTTTTCCATATTCAGTCAGCTTTGTTCTAACATGGTACAAGAAAACCAATTCTAAGCATTTTCATACAGACCTTTTTAAGAGTTCTTTTTCAGAGTCTTCTCTTGTGAGCAGAAAAGCTTTTGCAAAAATCTTTAAATGCAGAAAAGAATCCGGGCCAGAAGTTTCTGACCAAGCATCCTACGAGGATGCTCTTTGGACTAAAGTTCACTTTACCTTTTATATGTTTTCCAAAAGTACTAGGAATCCTTTTTCCTTGTTCAGAGCCACTGGGTCTCAGGAGAACAAGGCAAAGAGTGTTCTCTGTGAACAAATCCTACTCCGTTATATTCTTAGGTTTCCCATGCTTTTTTCACCCTCACTTACGTTCAGCATTATGCTGTGGGTTCACAGCAGTATAAAACGAGTATCCACCAGCAATACTGCAGATGGGAAAGAATATGTTACTAAATTTCAGATAAGTGAGCACTTTTCTTCTTAGGGACTAATTCAGCATATTCTTGAAATGAATTAAGACCGAATGTTTTAGTAACCTATGTTTATGTAGTCCACTCCGGCAAAGGGGAGTAGACATATAAGGTCAATTAGTAGGAATAAACCATATTTCTCTGGTTTTTACCTTCACTTGCTACTGAAAGTCCTGCAGTTCCCTGCAAAATACTCTCCAATTGTGTCTCGGGTGCCCTGTGGAGTGCCGACATGTATTATCTACCACCTATCATCTACTTCATGGCATCTACCATTTTCTTCCCTTTTTCCTCCAGCATCATTTGGTGCTGATGAACTCCATTGCAGAGATATCTGCAGTAGGACTATCCCGTGTGAAGTGTGGTGCCTCTCCTAGCTGACCTCCAATGGAGCCAAAGTGTACAGTCGTCTTTGAAACTTCCATAAGCCTAAGTTACATTGTATAGGGTGCAGAAGGAGAGGGAAGGTCGATCTTCGCCATCTTGTGTTGCGGTTTGTGACATGGATCCAAAAGTGGATTGTTTCCCTGTAGCCCAGCACCTATAATTATAGTTTTTAGTAAAAGTTGCTCTTTTCAATTTCTTTAAATTTGAAGGCTGACCTTGATGACAAATTTTGAGTACCATACCTCCAAACACTAAAACCATTTTTCAACCAGGCCAATGTGCAGAATTCTTTTTCCTTTTAAAATGAGTTGCTCCCAGGAAGTCTCTTGGCCCAGTAAACAGACTCAGGTCAGAAATTCCAGATGTTAGTTTTGTTTGGGTTCAAGCTGGGACTCCAAAAACAATTATATTTTTTGTCTATTCTACCTTTACAGAAGTTCTATAACATAAGCACTAGCCATTTTTTTCCCTTCTTTTTTAACTTACAAGCAGTTATGTAGAATTACTAACTTTCTGGCTCTGGTTATGCTGAAAATTTGGATTTAGTTGATATTTGCAAAACATTCTATCCTGGGAAAGCTGTCTTCTCTGTATCTTAGGTCATTTGATTTTATTTTACTGAGAAAATTGCTATGAAGCAAAACTTTCATGTAGAGCTTCCAACTAAACTTTGGGATCGATTTATAATGATTCTTGTGTAATAAAATTAAGCAATAGTTGAACTTTTTGAAGGGTGAGAGCTCCTTGAGGGCAGGTTCAATGTTCTATTCATCTTCTTAACCCTGTGCTTAGCCTAATGCCTGATGCAGAGAATGAATTCAATAAATATTGAATTCATTAATTACTCTACTGGGGACATTAATATTGAAAAACTGGAAAAGTTGGGTCAATAGGGTATGATTGGTTTGAGTCATCCATTCTTACAAAATGTTTATTTATGCATCTCTCTGGCTGCTAAAAGTTCTACATCCTGAAAGGTTTATTTCCAATATTATTTCCCCTAAGAAACATTTTCCTTATCACTCCCAGATAAAAAAAAATTATTTCTTTTTGAAAATATATTTTTCAAAAGTAAAATGATTAAGTCTTTGGACCTATTGAAAATGTGTTGAAGACATTTGCCCATGGATGCAAAATGCAGATGAACTTTCAATCTTTGTTAGATTATGTGGTGTTAGATGAATATAATGATCAGGTTTCTAAATCCATTCTGTGTCCTGACTCTTTCCTGACCTGGTTTGGAAACTTTGTGTAAAGTGGCCCTTCGTCTCTTATTAATTCCAAAGATGACAGACACAGGATTTCATTGTCTAGTTAGTGGAGGCTGCGTTCGCTGATTAGCTGCCTTGCCCTTTTTGAAGCTTTGATTTATTGGAGCAGAGCAAGCTCTGGCTTTTGTATGTGCAGAAAGGAAACTAGGGTGAGGAATAATTTATAGTTCTCTCTGGGGCTAAAAACAAAGGTTATTTTCACTATATTGCTATAGGAATTGCTCTAAAACAGAAGAAAGATATTGTAATAAGTAAAATCCAAAGAATAACATTAAGTTACTCTTTTAGCTAACTTAAAAAAATTGTTTAAATCATATTTTGAAGGAGATTGGTCCTTCTGAACTCTTATCTTAATTTTACAGAGAACAATGTCTCTTTCAATCTGGCATCAAAGCTGTGCACAGTAGCGTTTCTGCAGCTCCCAGGCAAGTTACACTTGCCAAAACAAAGTGTGGGTGGAGGGTAGCAGGGAAGAACTGGCTGGTAGCACTTTCCACCTGGGAAAATGCTGCCAAAGAGGAATCCAAAATAGAGGGGCCAAGGAAAATCTGTCCACAAAAAACAGTAGCAGATATTAGACATTACCAAATTTGTTTGGGCTTCCCAAGCTCTCATTTTCTTCTTTTTGTACAATGGTAAAGCCTGTATTTTGGCGAGGTGTTTTGCTACATGATTCCTCTATTAAAACATATTAGAAAAGCCCTACAGAATCACAGTATTTTCTGTAATAGGATAACATCTGGATTTGCCCCTCTGTGCCAGCCAAGACTTTGTTTAATCATCACAGTGAATGTGCAAACTTTTCCAATCTAGTAGATAATTCCAAATTGAAACCCTGGCTCCTAGAGTAGAGAGTAGGTAGGATTTCAAAAGCTTATGTAGAGACTAAGGTTAACAGTATGACTTAATTACATTAGTGGATGGGTTCGGGTGATGGTAGGAGAGCACTGTAAGCAGAGAACAGCGGCAGGGACAAATGACTGGAGGTAGGAATGTTCAGGTGTGTTTGTGGAATGGTAAATAATCTGGTTTAATGACAGCTAATATTTTTAGGCATTTACAGTATGCTGGTATCAACTCATTTATTTGTCAAAATAACATTATACCGAAGATACTTTTGTTATCATCATTTTATAGATGAGGAGACAGAGACTTAAAGAAATCCAATAACTCTCCCAAGGTCATACAGTTGGACAATTGCAGAGGTGGTATGTGATTCTAGGTCAGTTGGGTTCAGTGTGAGCTCTTAACTATGGTGCTGTCTATAGCCTTTCAGTTCTGATGGAGAAGCCTTTTTCAGAGAAGCAGAAGGGAGTAGAGAAGTGACAGGTACTCTTGAGGTTGTACAGCACTTGGCCTCTTTTTTTACTAGCTTGCTGGACGTCTCCACATGAATATAGTGTCTGTCTTCCAAATCCAGCTGGTCTAAAAACCAAGCACATTATTGCCTCCATCTTCCTAGACAACCCTCCTCTCAAAGTCATAGGGTTATGGCATCATCAGTCAGACACCCAGACCAGAGCCCTTGGAGTCAAGATGCACCCCCTCCTCATAATCTTCCTTTGACTGTCTCTCTCTGCCCTCTTTCATTCCAGTCCAGCAGCCACTGCTCTGCTTCTAACCCTCATATTCTTACCTGAGCTAGTACAATGACCAGCCAACAGAAGTCCCTTTCTCCTACCTCCTCCTGGCCACAGATGCATCCTGAAAATGCCAACTAGAAAAATTTTCAAAGCCAGGGATGTGATCATATCACTCACCTCCTGTGATGGTTAATTTTAGGTGTCAACTTGACTGGGTTAAGGAATACCTAGAGAACTGATAAAGCATTACTTCTGGATGTGTCTGTGTGGGTATTTCCACAGGACATTGGCTATATGTCGGTGGACTGAGCGGGGAAGATTCACCCTCAATGTGGGGAGGTACCATCCTATTGGCTGTAGAACAAAAAAGGAGAGAAAGGGATTTCCTTTCTCTCTCTGTCTCCCAGAGCTCAGACACCCTCCTCCTTCTGCCCTTGGACATCATTATTCTAGGCTCTCTGGCCTTGGTACTCCAGGACTTACACCAGTGTTCCGCAGGGTTCTCCGGGCTTTGGCCTTGATTTGAGAATTATACCATTGGCTTCCCTGGTTCTGAGGCTTTTGACCTAGAACTGAGCCAAACTGCCAACATCCCAGTCTCTATCTTGCAGACGGCCTCCACAATCACATGAGTCAATTCCCCTAATAATCCTCTCTCATATATCTACCTATATCTGTATCTGTATCTATATCTATATCTATCTATACAGCTGATCCTTAAACAACATGGTTTTGAACTGGGTAGATCCACTTATACACGGATTTTTAAAAAAATAAACACTGGAAAGTATTATAAATGTATATTTTCTCCCTTATGTTTTTCTCAGTATTTTCTTTTCTCTAGCTTAATTTAAGAATATATAATGTATGTAACATATAGAATGTGTTAATTGATGGTTATCAGTAAGGCTTCTGTTCAACAGTAGGCTATTGTTAAGTTTTTGGGAATCAAAAGTTATATGCAAATTTTTGACTGTGTGGGGGGTTGGTGTCCTTAACTTCTGTGTTGTTCAAGCATCAACTGTTTATTCTATTGGTTCTGTCTCTCTGGAGAACCCTGACTAGTGTACCTCCAAACATCACTGCTCCTTGTTGCCTACAGGATTTTGTCCAGACTCTTAAGCCTGACTTTCAAGGAACTTCATGATTGTATCCTTCAATGGACAGAATGTTTGTGTCCCCCCCAAATTCATATGTTGAAATCCAAAACCTCAATGGCATGGTGTTAAAAGATGGGGCCTTTGGAAGGCAATTAAGTCATGAGGGTGGAGACCTCATGAATGGGATTAGTGCCCTTATAAAAGAGACCCCAGAAAGCTCTTATGTTGTCTTTGTCCCCCCATGTGAAGATATAGGGAGAAGTCTATAATTCACAGCCCAAAGAGGGCCCTCAACAGAACCCAACCATGTTGGCGCCCTGATCTTGGACTTCCAGAATCCAGAACTGTGATAAATAAATTTCAGTTGTTTATAAGCCACCCAGTCTACGTACTTTAATATAGCAATCTGAACTGATGAGACAGGTCCCAACTCACCTTTCCAGCCTTACCTTATCCACATCTCACTGATGTTGACTTTCTGAGCATGCTAACTAGACACTCCCACGACCTCCCTTACACTTTCTAGCCTCCTCTTCACACTAATTCTTGTTAATGGAGTGCTCTCTGCCTGAAACACCATTCCACTTAAAATGCTTTCTCATTATTCCAGGTCAAATTAGTTACTCCCCTTAGCTCTCCCATAACATTTTGCATATACCTCATGCTTCAATTTCTCCCATTCCCTACATTATGTCATACTTTTGGGGGATTTATGACTTTCTCCCCAATTAGACAACAAGTCCTTTATGATGAAGGACACTATCTTACTCATCAGCGTGATTCCTGGTGAGAATAGTACTAAGTACTATTACGTAGTACTAAGTTCACTGAAATAAATTATGCTGAAATGAAGACCCAATCACTTGGTCCTAAGCAGAGGCTACCTTTGAGAATGGACTTGATGGGCCCTTTCTTCTTCTCTGAGCCAGAAGATCCATCCTTGATAATAGACCATACCTTGAGGGAGCAGGTCATTATGAAGCCTCATGAGGCAAAGTGGCTTAGAAATATATCTGAAGTTTTTCACTGCACAATGCCCAAATCAGGCTAATTAATTGAAACAAAGCGGGAAGAAAGAGTTTATAGAATTTGTTACTTGGCACATTCTTAACAATGTGGAATATCTTTTCATGGAGAAGGGGGATCCCTAGTTATTTCCTATTGTTCGTCTGTGTGTACAATTGACATAGAATGAATTTGACAGGCAGACTATGTAATGGCTGGATTCCTTGTCTGTCCCGTGTTTTTATTTTTTGTTTTAATTTTGTTAGCTAATATCCACCTGCCTGTAAAAGTATCTAGAGTTATATTAAGAATTAACAACTGAATGCAATTTCTGAGTTCTGTGACTGCCGTTTGCCAGCCTGTCAATTCTTCCTGTGAGAGACTGTGCTAAACCTCAACTGTCAACATTTCCTGTGTAAATAAAAGACTGTGTTTTTCTCTCTAGCTCTTTGCAGAGAGCATCTTAACCACAGTAACCCAGGTTTTGCACCTAGCTCTAATAAAGCCCCTTACTCTCTTCCTGAGTACAGACCGAGCCAATAGAAATGCTTGCTGCTTACCTACCCAAGAAGAGTATTTAAGGCTAGTTCTCCCTACATTTTGTGCTCAGGATTTGGAACACAAGTTCCCCTGAAGCCTGCTGGCAATAAATTATCTGACTTCTCCTTCTCTCTGAGTGACTGCATCTCATTGGCAGCTCCTTCCCGTAACATTTTTGGTGCGTTGGCCGGGAAGCGATAACAAGAAACAAAGACTGGCCCCTTGAGCCGCCAGCTGGTAGGGCTAATGCTTGCCACAGGATTGGCAATGTCCTGGACATCTGAGGAGGGCCTGCCCGGCCAGCTTAGCCAGGACCTCGAAGGACCTGGCCTTGCCGACCGTGGGAAGTGCCCACCCCACTGGACTCAAAGGGAGAGAAGGACAAGCCAGAAACCGCCCCCCCCCTTCCTCAAGTCTCACCTACCAGTAAGCCCCCCCTTTTCACCAATCCTTTAGTTTAGTTTAGGTTTTGAGGACTGAGCAAAGCCAGAGACCAATTACCCTCTTGTCGGATCCTTAGAAGGGCCCGACCCTGGGCATTACAGACTTAAGAGGAAAGTCTGTCTGATTTGAGCTCTTGATTTCTGATTGGAGACTGGATAAGTATATCCAGGTCTCCTGTTTTCTTCCTGAATTGAGACTGGGTTGCAATACCTGGGTCTCCTGTTTTCTGTCTGTTTTCCTTTGGGCTCTGAGTTTTGGAAGGCCCCACCCAGAAAACTCCTTCTGTAGTGTGGTGTGGGGAGACTGACCACCCCCCTAGAGGTTCACTACCATGGTCTGGGAGCAGGGGTTAGCTCTGTCTTCCAAAAGGTCCAGTAAGGGCCACCTGTCTGATGGACTTAGGCCCAGGAAGTCCATGGGGCCGGGCTGTGAGCACAACCTGGTAACCCACTGGGAGGAACTAGGCTGCTGGTTGCAGGAAATTCGGGATCTCTCCTGGCTCGCTCAGGTGTCCTCTAAATTTCTTTGTGAGTTAGGGTAGGATTGGGAGAGGTAGTGTAACTTAACCTCTGTGTGAATGTGTGAGTGAATGTGGAGTATTTGTGACACCCTCCCTTTGTTATGTGACTCAAATGCAGGGAGGGGAAACACACACCAATAAAGCCTATATACTTGTCTAATTACTGATGTTTTCATCTAGTGTTTGGTGATATTTAATGTTTAATGTTTTGGTTAGTAATGTTTAATGCTTCAAACTCAGTGCACATTTCACCACCAGAAAAGGGAAGCTCTTGTCTATGTCTGGGCACTTTTGGTGCCCCCGAGAAAGAGGTGAAAACTTCTCAGATTTGGGGAAGGCATACTTAACCACCAAGGAGCAACACACGCTCTCGCGCTGTGTGCTCCCAGAGACTCTATGTACCCTTTGCCATAAAAATCTCCTCCCTACATTGAGGGGTTGGGCAGAGTACAGCCATCCAGAAAGGAATCCAGATTGCATTATTGTGCATCTCTTCTGCCACAGCCCATCATTTCCTCGCTACTGCTACTCCCTTGCAGAAAGGGGAGGCTTTAACAGAGAGGTTGTGGTCAGTGGGCCGTTGGAGTCCTTGTATACTCTGCTGACCCACCCACCTTTCCAGGGTCACAAATGCAAACCTCCCTACTGCGCGGTGTCAAGCTGCTGTTTTCCATTCACCTGGAAACCCTGCCGCCCACCCAACCAGAGTTGGTTTCCTCCCTGCAGTCTGTGGCAACTAGAAAGCTACTTACACCTGTGTATGAGAAGGCAGTCTGGGAGCTCCAAGCCTTTCTTGAGTGAAAGTGCCAACGCCACTTGGGTTATCAGCACCCAGAGCAGGAGGAACAAGCATAGAAGCTAAAGCCTTAGCCTAGAGTATTGATTTATGTCCAAGAAAAGTTTTGCCCCTGAACTCTTGGTCGGTGCAGCCCTCCTGCCGCCCCAGAAACCAGGTTCCTCCTTTCGGCCCTTCATTGCCGACTGGCAGTCTGCCCCTTTTGTCAAGAGCTGGCTGAAACTGCTGAGGACCTAAGCCAAGGGGGACTTTCCAAAGAGTGGCCCATCCAGTAACAACTAGAACACCACACAGAAGTAAAATCCATATCCACGGATATTGTAACCTACATACATAATTTAAAAATATCAGAAATGTACTAACTGCAATACAGAGAAGAAAGTGATTTATAATAAATAATGTACATTTCTGTATGTAAGTACTCAGTTTAGAACTATGGTAATTAACGAGTCCCATGGGATTGCCCTCATGGGGGAATCCCTGACTCATGTGGATCCAAGTGCTCACCACTCACCAATACAATATGATCACCAATCACATCCCCCAGACAGAACGTAAAGGAAAGTCTTATTTCAGAAGACATAACTGGGAGACAGAGAGTAAAGTCCCAACTGCTTCGCCAATTGACTGAGGGCTGAGGTTTATATAGGCAAATGTATCAGGGAGACAGGGTGTCTTCAAGTGTGATGGACAGCTGCTTCCTGCTTTGAGAGCTGTATCTGGCAAGACAGGATGTAGGATGTCTTCAGGTGTGATGGACTGCTGCTTTCGATACAATCCTAGTTAATCATTAAGAGCTAGCTATAAAGGGAAAACAAAGTTAGTTCTATAGTGTACACATGAGTGTGTGGGGGGTTCCACGTTTACAACTATACTGGAAAACCCAGTGGAGCAGTTTGTGTTTGCACGACAAATGCAACACTCACACGTGCAGACTCATGCAGGTGGGTGGTCTCAGTGACTCAAACATAGGAGTGGCATTGCTGGGAAAGTGCCAAACCCAACAAACTGTAGTCTTCCCCCAATTTACATGGTAGTTGTAAATCTGGAAAATCCCGTGTATATTAAAGCCATGAAAAAATGTACTTTGTTTTTATGTATAAAATAGATGCTAGACTCAGATAATTATAAACAGATGTTACACCTACATAAATGTCTGATAAAACATTCAAAAATTGTGTGGGGATGTGGAACAATTTTTTGCTGGGTGGTGCTGTGCCATGCCTTGTGGAATATTTAGAAGCTCTGGCTTCCCCTAAATGCCAGTAGAATTCCCAAATGTTATGACAACCAAAAGTAGCCCCATTGCATTAGTCCGTTTCTGCTGCTTATAACATAAATACCTGAAACTGGGTGATTTATAAAGAAAACGAAATTTATTGTTTACAGTTTCAGAGGCTGGGGAGTCCAAAGTCCAGGGAACACATCTGGTGAAGGTCTTGGTGGTGGCGACAGTGACCCGGAGGTCTCACATGCTCATATCTACTCAGTATTTGACTATTTCTGAATTTCATAAAAGCCTCTTCTGACATGTTGCATTTCCTAATTACTATAAACTTTTTCATTTCCACTGAAAGCAACTACTTTCCACTGAAAACAACTGCAGAGGTTGGGAAGTCCCCAAGACCATCCTCATTCTGACACCAATTGCAAGTTTGGGGGTCCCCAAGATACCCAGAGGTCTGATAACTTGCTAGAAGGACTCAGAACCCATGGAAAGCTGTTATACTCACAGTTATGATTTATTACAACAAAAGGATACAGATTAAAATTTGCCAGTGGCAGAGACACATGGGGCAGAGTCCAGGAACATTACACATGTGGATCTTCCATTGTCCTTTTCCAGTTGAGTCACAAACAGTGCTAACTTCTCCCAGCAATGATGTGAGACAATGTGCATGGAGTATTACCAACCAGGGAAGCTCACCTGAGCCTTGGTGTCCAGAAATTTTTTTTATCAGGGCTCAGTCACTTAGACATGGCTGACTGCCTGTGTGGCTGACCTTCACTCTCTAGCCCCTCCAGAGGTCGAGTTGATTCAATATGACTCTGAACCTCCACCACAAATCACATCTTTAGACTAAGACAGGCCCTTAGGCAAACAAAGACACTTTTATCATTCAGTAAGGGCTTAGAGATCACCGCCCAGGAGCTAAGAGCAAAGGCTAGACCACTCCTTTGGGCAAGGTTAATTCTTTACTATTCAACAACTTAAAAGGCAACAAAATATTTAAAAGTCCTCTTTTTAAGAGCATTGAAAAGCTGAGAAGATAATGAATTATTAGGCCAAAATTAAGTGAAGGTGGGACCCAGTGATGTAAGCAAAGTTCTGAAGCTTGAGGACAATTGTCAGTCCTGGTGGGCTTGTCCAGCTGGTCTCAAAGGGGTGGGAACCGAGATGAAGCCTGGAGCCTGCTCAAGATTGGAGACTCTTTCTCTCTTAATGCTGGAAACTCAAAGTGTAAGGATGAGCCAGAAAAAACTCACCTTACTCCCTCCTTCAAGAGAACACAAGTATATTTACCTCGGTACCAAGCAGTGATGAAAGCAGGAAGAGCTAACCCTGAGTGGTAACAACAAGCTGATCTTGACACAGATTTGCAGCCCACTCTCCCAGAATTGCAGTCCAATGAAACTTGAGGCTGTGCATTTTGTTTAAAGTAGCCTTGAAGTGGTAGTGCATCCTAGCACTTAGCAGAAGTAAATTCCAGTTCTCTCTGGAAAAGTACATCTTCATTTTAGGGCTTAAATCATTCTTACAATTAATTTTCTGAAGAAAATAAGCAGCTTATAGTAAAAGCTGCTCTTGCTTATATAAAGAAGTAAGACACAAGAGTAGGAACCAACAGGATAAGAAACAACAAAAACAGACCAACAAATACTATAGATATTGGAAGTATCAGAGACATGATTAAAAAGAACCCATGCTTCCTATGTTTGATGTTTAAGACTCTAAGTACTGTAAAGGATATTAGGAGAGCTTCAAAAAATGAACCTACATCTTAGAGTATTCAAAGTTTTGGGCCTTTTTACATAATACACAGGCAATATAGTAGTTCCCCCTTATCCTCAGGGAAACGTTTTAAGACTCCCATGGGATGCCTGAAACCGTGGATAGTACTGGACCCTATATATGCTATGTTTTTTTCAATCTGATAACTGAGACAGCTACTAAGGGACTAACAGGTGGATAGTTATGACATGGATACACTAGACAAAAGGATGATTCACATCCCGGGTGAGATGGAGCAGGACAGTGAAAGATTTTATCATGCTGCTCAGAATGGCATGCAATCTAAAACTTACGAATTGTTTATTTCTGGAATTTTCCACTTAATAATTTTGGACTGCAGTTGGCTGTGGGTAACTACCACCACAGAAAGTGGAAGTGTGAATAAGGGGAGGCTGCTATAGTGGAAATCCTTGATCTTCTGGAAATGTTTACAGAGCTGTGGATGAGCCAAGTTGGCCATAGTCACAAGTGCATTCTCTCTAATCTTAGACATTTATGAATGAAAAAAGTAAAGATCTTATGATTTATATTACCCACTGCTATTTTAAGAAGTATAAAGCATCAATTAATGTGCCTCACTTAAAAAATAAAATTGATTGGGTCTACTATTTATTAGCTATTTGGCCTTTGGCAAATTATTTGATATTGTTAAGTTTCCTATGAAATGAGGATCATAATAGCATCGACTCAGTTATAGTAAAATAAGAATAACTTCATAGGAGTGCTATATGGTGAAGAGTAAATGAGACAATGCATGTGAAGTGCTTAGCATGCCTGGTCCATAGTAATTGATCAATATGTGGTGGCTTCTTTTTAAAAAAGGAAAATGTGGTGTTTAAAAGAGGATTAATTATAGGCAACTATTCATTTGACAAAAGCATATAATATGGTGTTCCTTTAAATAGTAGTATATCTAACACATATTGATCAGAAGATTGTCTTACTCCTGGATAGATGTGTCTGCCATGAGGTTGGGATGAGAGCCTTGTTGACAGGGGTTTACCTCCTCAGGCCACTGTGTTCTTCCAGTTCCATTTCCTTCCCATGTCTCACTTTTTCCTTCCCCCTGATTCCATGTCTCTCTCCTCATTGAACATGTAAACAGCTTGACATGTCTTCAGCAAATAACACTTCAAACATGTGACGACTATTTTATTACTTCTTCTCCATTGTTCAAGTTGGAGAAATCAACTTGTTTAAACTTTTCACATGGTCAGTTTTCCAAAGCTATAATCATCCCTGTTTTAGAACCTATGCAAGTTTTATCATATCCCACTTAAATGTGTAGCCCAAGGAAGACACTTTATTCGGTGATGGTCTGACTAATGCTGATTCATATGGAAGATGAGTTCCCTGCTCCTACTTAAGTTTCCTAGTACAGTATCATACCTGATTTTATCCTTTCAGTTGACAACTGAAAAAATTTGGCCTGCAGGCCGAGTCTGCCCACTGCCTGTTTTGTAAATAAAGTGTTACTAAATCACAGCCACACGCATTCGAGTATTGTCTAGGGCTGCTTTTGTGCTGCAACCATAGCATTGAGTAGTAGTGACAGAAACCTTATGACTCACAAAAACCTAAACTCTTTATTGTCTGGCCCTTTGCAGAAAAAGTTTGCTGACTTCTGCTTTCAAATGTTATTATGCTGCTGAGATATGTTTACCCCGGATGTCTTTGCTCTCACCTTTTCTCTCTCTCTCCTTTCTCTTGCTCACTAGGCTCAAGCTGCAATGGCCTTTCAGTTCCTAGAATGCCCCAAGACCTTTCCTGCCCAGGGTCTTACCACAGGATATTGGCTCTGCCTGGAACTGTCCTCCCCAAGGTGGACTGCTTCTCACCTTTTATGTTCTGGGTCACATCGCCTCTTCCGAGAGGCTTCCCTAACCACTGTATCTAAATAATTCCTTCTCTTATACATCAAGTTACTCTTTTTCACACTACTCTGCTCTTTTCCTTCAAAGCACTTATCACAACTGGAAATTAAGTTTTTATTTGTTTATTTGCCTGTTTGAGGCCTCTCTCCCCTCTTCTCTGTGAGCTCCATGATTAAGGGACAATGTCTGTTGTGTTTGCCATCTATCCCCAGAGCCTGGCATGTAATAGGTGCTCAATAATTAACTGCTGAATAAATGAACAAATAAGTGGCAAATTTGTATGTATAATGACCTCCCTTTTATTTTGCAATTGGATTTTCTCTTTAAATGTAGTACTTTGCTTTGATAATGTTTGTTATGTTTTCTTTCCTTTGCTCCAAATTATCAAGGTCATGCTGTATTTAAATTTTTTTCTCTCCTTGTGGTAATTTGTCTCCCAGCTTGATGCCATGTGCAGACTTAATGAATACTTTTTGGTTATTTATGTGGTTAGGAGCAGAATGAAGAAGACAGGTTGTACTGACTACTTTGTTACATTTGGGTCATTTCAGTAATAGGAACACTGAATCTTCACAGAGAAAGTATCAGCTCATTCCTGAGCCAGATTTTGGAAATAGTGTATTAGAATATTAATGAATCCCTTGTAAATTGCATAATGTTTGTTTCTAGAATATTTGTATGTTGATACCAGTATACATTTTGATTTTTAGAAAAGCATTCCCATAGCCAAAATTGATTACACTTATAAAGCATTCCTAATTACAAAAATTTTCCTTTAAAAACTGCAGTAAATGCCTCTTCAGAGTAAAATGAGATGCAGTGAAGAAAATGAAAATCCTATGCAACGTAGCAATTATGGCTGTGATTAAATGTGTCTCTGCTTTGCAGTGATAGTCCTGCCGAAAGTAAAGCTTTGCTGTTGTCAGTTCTACTGTACACATCTCCTTACCTACCACTCCATCAGGCCAGCCTCTGGGTAAAATCCAGCAGCTCCTGATCAATTCAAGAATACTATCCAGAGAGGAGGATAACTTAGAGAATGTAGGTAGGGCCAGTAGATCTCCGGGTGTGCTTCCCAGACCAGAGCATCAGTATCACCAGGAAATTGTTACAAATGCAAATTCATGGGCCCCACCCTGATCCTGCTAATTTGGGCATTGCTAAAATGGACAATGCAGAGAAGAACACAGAAGCCTAAATTCAGGGCCTCGTTGAGAACAGAGTTCAGAGCGCCTGACTAGAGTGGTGAAGGAGAAAATCTTTGTAAGGTGGGAGGACAGAGGACGTTATCAATCTGAGTTTTAGCAAGCCCTCCAGGAGAACATGATGCAACTGAATCACTGAAGTAGGCAGAAAAATATGACCCCAGGGTGTGTTTAGCTAGGAGACCTGTGTTTTAACTCACTTATGTAAAGTGTGAGGTCCCCTAGCTGTGCTTTCCAATTGCGCCCATTCTCTCTTGACACCTGCTAAGGCATTGCTTCTGGGATGAGTCCCCCACATTTTTCTTTTTCTTTAAAAATGGCCTTGGATTCCCCCGTTAGTCTTTCTCTGACTTGACTTTTTTACCTTGTGGGCTGAAATGGTTCCCATTCTCACCCCGCCCCAGCCGATTGTTAAGCATTTCCCAGGACTCCATTGGGAATAATGAGCATACATGATAATATCTGACATTTCCTTGCAGGAGCATGACGTGAATTGGAAGGGGGTTGTGGAATGAAATTTGTAAATATATGTCTTCTAAGAAAATGTGAAAGGGAATGGTGAGGTTAAAAGGATATTCAGAAGATCCTTAGGAAAAGTTGAGAGGACAGTATAGTATACTATTTGAGTGATGGGCCTTGAGTCAGACATACCTGGGACAGAGTCTGACTCTGCCACTTATTAGAAATATGATCTTGGGTAGGGCACCTAACCTCTCCAAACTCTAATTTCCTGATTTGTAAAATAGAAATAATGTGCTGTTATGACCTTATGTGAGAGAAGTAATTTAAAACCTAGCACAATGCCAAACATACTTGTTGAGTTCACCCTCTGTATAGTGATATATATTTTGCTATACATTTTTTAAAGCATAAATATGTACAATAGCTACATATACTATTAAGTGGGGTTCTGATGTCAATATAATGTTCTCATTAAATGTTGGGCAATCATCCTTATACAACTGTGTAAGAGAAGGGCCTCTGTTTTGGATTCTTCCTCTCCTTGTATAGTCCAAATTTAGCTTATCTTCCTTCTCCCTTGTATCCTGTGACTATTTCTTGTCTCACTTGATTCTGGGCCAAGAGTGTAGGCCTGTGTTAAAACCACCTAGATTCTATCACATATATGCTGTGCGAGTTTGGGCAAATTAAACTCTCTTGAACCTGTTTCCTCTTCTGTGAGATGCCTAGATTAATAGTTCTATATTATAGGGTTGTGTTTTAGTCCATTTTGTGTTGCTATAACAGAATACCCGAGACTGGGTAATTTATAAAGGAAAAAGGTTTATTTGGCTTAAGATTCTGGGACCGCTGCATCTGGCACGGGCCTCAGGCTTCTTCTACTCATGTTGGAAAGTGGCAGGCAGCTGGTGGGTACAAGCAGATCACATGGTGAGAGGAAGCAAGAGAGAGAGAGAGAAGGTGCCAGGGTCTTTTAAACAACAAGCTCTCACAGGAACTAATAGAGTGAGAACTCGCTCACTACCCCTCCTCCCCAAGGGAGAGCATTAATCCATTCATGAGGGATCCGCCTTTATGACTCAGTCACTTTCCAACACTGCCACATTGGGGATCAAAATTCCACGTGAGTTTTGGAGGGGACAACACACCCAAACTCCATCATTCTGCCCCTGGCCCCTGAAAACTCATGTCCTTGTCACGTACAAAATACAATCATTCTATCCCAACAGTCACAAAAGTCTTAGCTTGCTCCAGCACCAACCTAAAAGTCCAAAGTCCAAAGTCTCATCTGAGACCAAAAGCAAAAGTCCTTCCAGCTGTGAACCTGTGAAAGTCAAAACCAAATTTATCTACTGCCAAGATACAATGGTGGAACAGGCATTGGGTATACGGGGACCTGTCGGGGGCCAAAGAGCCTGGTCATAGCCTGCCCAGTGTCATGAAGCCCTGCCAATAGCCCTCTGGCACTAAAGATATAAATGCTGTGACCTTTCTGCCGTTTTCTCCTTCTTACTGCTTGCACAGCCCTAGGCACAGATCACCGCTGCTTTGCTTT
Organism: Galeopterus variegatus; assembly: GCF_000696425.1. Taxonomy (NCBI): domain Eukaryota; kingdom Metazoa; phylum Chordata; class Mammalia; order Dermoptera; family Cynocephalidae; genus Galeopterus; species Galeopterus variegatus. Next base: position 387,765 of record NW_007727313.1, read on the forward strand.
AGATAGCTGAGAAATGTTCCATTTCCCGGAACGATTTGCCCTGTGCTTTTTCTCAGAAAACATCTACATACTTCCTTATCTGATTCCCTCCTGCTGTCTATATAAGCTGTGACCTTCTGGCTAATAAACGAGACTTGATCAGAATACTGTCTTGTCTCCATTTCTCGTGTCTCTTGTCCCATCCAATTCCCACTCCCCCCTCCAGGGTCCTCGTTGAATATCCCGCGGGTTGGGACATATTCCCATTCCAAAAGGGAGGAATAGGCCAGAAGAAAGGAAAATCAGCCCTGCTGCACTGGCTCTACTAGACATTTCCCTGGTGGGGGCTCTCTGTGTGGGCTCTGACCCCACTTTCCTGCTTGGCATTGGTCTAGTAGATGTCCTCTGCAGTGGCTCCACCCCTGCAGCAGGTCTCTGCCTGGGCCCCCAGGCTTTTCCAGACAACCTCTGGAATCTGGGTGGAGGCTGCCACACCTCCACTGCTCTCACATCCTGCCGGCCTGCAGACTTAACACAATGTGAGCACCACTGAGGTTTTGAGCCTCCACTCTCCAGGGCTGCTGCACAAACCACACTTGGGGCCGCTCTAGCTGGAGCAGCTGGGATGCAGGGAGAAGGTTCCCGAGGGCAGCTATGCCCCGGGTCTGTCCTCTGGGACAACTCAGTCCTTCTAGGCCTCAAGGCCTGCGATGGGTGGGCCACCCTTCCAGACTTCTCAAATGCCTTTAGGACATTTTTTCCATTATCCTGGTTCTTAGCATCTGGCTGCCTCACCACCAAGATAATGTCTTTAGCAACCAGTTTATCTGCTTCACCCTTGTGTTTTTCTCCTGCTCTCTGTCTCTCTACAGCATGGCCAGGCTGCAAATATTCCAAAACTTTACTCTCTGCATCCCTTTTAATTTCTGGCTTTACATCATGCCTTTTCCACTATAACTCAGAGTAGGCTGTTAGAAGTAGCCATGCAGCATCCTTAATGCTTCGCTGCTTAGAAATTTCTTCCACCAGATACTCTGGTTCACAGCTCCTAAGTTCCAACTTCCACAAAGTCCAAGGGCATGGATGCAATGCAGCCTGGTTCCTTGCTATGGTGTAGCAAGGGTTATCTTTTGTCCAATTCCCAATAAGTTCCTCATTTCTATCTGAGACCTCATCATCCACATGGCCTTTTCTGTCCACATTTCTATCAGCTTTCTGCTCACCACCACATAAGTCTCTAAGACATTCCAAACTTTCCCTCATCTTTTTCTCTTCTTCTAAGTCCTCCAGACTCCTCCAACCTTTGTCTATTACCCAGTTCCAAAGCTGCATCCATATTTTCAGGTATCTGTATAGAAACACCCCACGACTTAGTACCAATTTTCTGTTTTAGTCCATTTTGTGTTGCTATAACAGAATACCTGAGACTGGGTAATTTATAAATGAAAGGGGCTTATTTGGCTTATGATTCTGGGACAGCTGCATCTGGCACGGGCCTCAGGCTGCTTCTACTCATGGTGGAAAGTGGCAGGTAGCCTGCGGGTACAAGCAGATCACATGGCGAGAGGAAGCAAGAGAGAGAGAGAGAGAAGGTGCCAGGGTCTTTTAAACAATGAGCTCTCACAGGAACTAATAGAGTGAGAACTCACTTACTACCCCTCCTCCCCAAGGGAGAGCATTAATCCATTCATGAGGGATCCGCCCCCATGACTCAATCAGTTTCCAACGCTGCCACATTGGGGATCAAAATTCCACATGAGTTGTGGAGGGGACAACACACCCAAACTCCATCAGGTTGGTTGTGAAAATTAATTAAGACAACACATGTAAAATACTTTGCATTCTGCCCAACACATGGTAAACATTCAATAACTAGTGATGGGGTTTGTTTTTCCCTTTCCTTTCAGGGTTCTTACTATTAGCCACAGATTGTCATTAGTGAATATGCAAATGATAATTGTTCTTTTTAAGTGCAATCTTTATAGAGGTTTTTCCTTCACTATGCTCTGCAAAATGCTTGCTGCCCGCCTTGCTGGAAAAGTATAACTTAAAAAATTGTGAAACCCTATTGTAGCTCTTTCTCTAACCTGAGTGCTCTCTAGCTGGGGACTATGGCCAGTCCTGGGCTCTCCATTATGAGGTAGCAGTTTCTTCTTGCTAAGAGATTTTTCTTTCTTTGCGCCTTAGATAAAAATGGATGTCCCCCTACATAGGTTTTAGACTTCCTGAATAACACCATTAAATATCCTGTGTTTCAGAAGTACTTGGGGAAAGAAATAAATCCAAAGGCTTTAAAAATTAAAAATGTATATTCCTAGTTGCAGAAGTATTTAATGAAGATGGAGATTGGGGTAAATTGAGGTGATAAAATTTAAGTAAAAATAATAAAAATTAAAGTGAAAAGTGTGGATAGAGTCAAGGAGATGAGGAGCAAGAGAAGTTCAGGCAACAATAAAGACTCTATCCTCAGAGTGGGCCGGGGCATAGAAAAGAGGGCAGTGATTCAAAGGAAGAAAGAGCGAGAATGAAGATGGTGTCAGGAATGGTTTCAAGAGAAACAAGTACAGAGGATATGGCTCAAGCCACTGAAAAGACGCGAGAGAAACCAAGGAATGAGCCGCAGATGTCAGGAAGTTTAATTGAGTTGCAGATAGGATGTGGCTACTTGTGCTTGCGAGGGGGAAAACTTTAAAAACTATATACGTGCTTTCCCTTTCGCATTTCTTCCCACTCTTCCAGAGAGCATTCTTTGCCTTGGGAGGCTGAAGATAGTTATAGCAGGAATACAAAGGGGGACGGGTGCTAGGGGAGTATGGGGCAAGGGTGAGGAAAACAAGATGAAAAGAGAAGCAAAAAAGAAAAGCAGGAAAGTTTTAAATTAGCTCCTGAAATCCAAAGTAAGATTTTGCAAGAAGATACAACTCGTAAAAGCCAGACTTTTTAGGACAAAGGAATTTTCTGTTTCTTTTATTTAGAATTAATATATTAAGTAAGGCTCAGTGGACTTGACCATCAAGGTGCGTTTGATTGAAGTCCCAGCAGAAAGGAAGCAGGGTGCGAGCTGAATTCTTGAGAGAAATCCTGGGACCTGTGTGACCTGGATGGGGCAGAGAAATTCCTGCCTGCACCGGGCATATGGTCGGGTGGCGTCACTTGGGTGGGCAGAACTGAACTTGTGGCTGGGGACTGCCAGGGGCAGTCTGGGCCCAGGATTGAATAGAAGATATAAACAGACCTTTAGGTTCTGGAGTCTGATTGAGGCCAGGGTGAAGAGGGCTCTGCAGTAGAGCCCCAGCCTGACAGGCTGAACGAGAACAGTCCACGAGTGTACCAGACCCCATCACAGCCACAAAACCTAGGAGGATGGCCACGCAGACCTTTGGCTGCTTCTAAGTGGAAGAATGTTGGAATGGGCAAGGCAGCAGAGCAAAATTCTTAGTAATGATATATATTTTTAAAGACCAGAGGTGATATTTGAACTGATGGGTAATAGTTTTACTAAAATCAATTTTTCAGATTTTTACAGCAATTGTTCTTCAAAGATAAATACCTGAAAATACAGAGGGCATGATACGTAAGATCCAGCCAGTGCAATGGGAAAAAAAAGGAGTTAAGAGATATTTCAGGGTACAGCGTAAGAGGGAGGCATGTTATTTATAACATGCAGATCAAGAAAAGGCATTGGTTATTTAAAATGAGGCATATATTTGTCTCTTTATAACCAGGTGAAGGTGTGGTACATCAGATCACCTAAGCTTACAGGGGTATGAGAGCCACTGATGACCCCTACCCTTGACACTTGAGCAGTATCCCTGTGATGAGAAAGTTGCTGGGGAAAATGTAAGTGACGGGAGAGAGCTGTTAAGCAAGGCCACTCAGGGAACATTTACTGCTCACTCAGTTTTATTTGCTAATGAAAAGAAAAATGAGCGTCAGCAAAGAAGAGGAAATTCATTCACACACCAGGTCTAATAGGGCTCTCCTTTGAGGAGCACAAGGGCTCTGGGGGCTTTGATAAATCCATCTGCTAGAACTACCAAAAAAGAAAAGAAAAGTGTAAAGAAAAGGAGAAAAAGCACAACTACAGCAGCCGTGTTTGTGAATCACTTGCCCCCGCAGGCAGAGATAGGCACCTTGCTGCTTCTGGTCACTGCAGGGCTGTTGGAATTCAACAATCATTAGCTGTTTCCTGTTCACTGGACTGAACACAAAACAGATTCAGGAAAGGGTTAGCCGCCCTCTCAATCTCAGACTCCCAGGCAGTAACTTTCCATGAGGGCAGCTGTAGTTTTTTTGGCTTTTTTTTTGCTAAATAAATCATGCGGTCCATGTTTCTAGGGGTGGGGAGGATACCCAAGTGTGACAAATGTTTATTTTGTGTTAAACTAGGATAATTGGTCATATGATGTAGCCCTGAAATATAGTTAAAATGGTCTCAATTCAATTGTTAAACCACATATTTGCAAAATTTGAAGTAATTAGTAGTGAGGAAAATAGTACCTGGTACTTTTGCAGGCATATTTCAAGAAAATTTATATGATATTAAGTTTATATTACTGTCAATTTATTCATTGACATTTATTGAACTCTGTTAGCCCAGTTACAAATAGTAGCCTGTCCTCACTCTGCTGACTGAAAATGAAGGCAGATAGAGGGTAAATTACCTGCTCTGGACTAGTGGTTTAGTGGCGCAGTGAGGATTACAACACTGAAGGACTGATCTGGCCTCAGGGATCTAACCTTTGAAGCATAGCAGAAGCCAACCCTATTGCAAATGCCAACACCTGTTTGCCATGATTGATACCTGGAGAAATTTGTGACTTTATGCACATGATGTTGCTTTCATAAATAATATTCACCAGATTATTTATTCATGGGTCATAGATTATTCATGGGTCGTATTGTGAATGAAGCCATTGGAGTTGATCATGCTGCAGTGATTACTGTTACATTAATGCATGAAATGATAAAATAAATACAAGCAATTTTGTCAACACAAGAGGATGCCAAAGTGAACTGATAATGTAGGTAGCTTCTAGAAATTAGAGGATTTGCCAGTCTTCTACTATAGGCCTTTCAGTATATTAAGGAAGCCGGAGAACACAGACAAGAAAGGGTATAAAATAGAGCTGCCTATAAAGGGAACTGATTTCTCATTTGTAATGGGAATAACTGACTACATTAAGAGGAGAAGGATTTGAGAGAGATGCGTCCATTTGGATATTTTGCATATTCAAATGCTTCACTGTGCATTTGAGTATTACTGAAGCTTTTCCATTATATCAAAGACCTTTACTTTCTTCTCTTATCCATCTATGGAGAAAACCTGCATGCATTATCAGCTCAATGGTAATTTCATCTTACTGTAACACGTAAAGAAATTTATTGGCAAAACACCTCACAGGGTGTCTTGTTAGAAAAATGAAGGCCATCTGTGCTGGAGTCTCTAAGCGGTGCTTCTCTTTTGTTCTTTAGAATTGCACTGCCTGTACTCTCTAACTTTCAGCAAAAAAGCAATTTTGTAAATGGTGCACTCAAATGCTCTGATGAAGTTATAACTGATAAAGGCACTGAGACGAAGACGCTGCAGTGAAAAATGGGGCACGTCAAAGAAAACTGATTCGTAATCACAAAATGTGGGCAAGGTGGAATAAAGTGGTATGGGTATTGCAGGCTGTCAGTTGCCCACTTGCAGATCTGTCCACAGCCTGAGGGAACTATATCTTGTCAGAAGTGCATGTGGATGCTAATCTGTCAACGCATGTTCAATGTCAAATTGTATCAGAGGGTTCAGTCTCCTTTTGGACCTCAGCAGTCACCTCTTAACTCTATTATGTCTCCTTTGGTCAAATGAACTTTATTTTAAGACTGCTGGGCTATTTTCTTATGTTCCTTTCCCCATGGTGCTGGGAATCTGGGCTGGATCTCAAAGCCACATGTACTGTTTATTTCTTTTAGTAGCAAAATGATAGGAGCTTTATTTAACATAAAACTCCTATCACCTCCCAGAAAACATGTGACCCAGCACACTCCTTCCCTTGTTTCTGTGTCCCTTTATCTAACAATCTTCCCTGACTGCGTCAACAATTTTCTCATCATGGAAGCCAATTACTTTGTCCTTTCTGGTTGTGGATTCTTTGCAAATGCTCCTCTTATGCCGGGGCTGCCTTTTTCCTCCGTCTCTCCATCTGTTTCCTTTTTCTTTTCTCAGCAAGTTAAACCCCTTCTCTAAGGTTCATTATCTCACAGATCCTTCTAATTTATTACTACCTAAGACTTTCTTTTCAGACAACATTTTATACGAAACAACCTGAAAATCCTCCCACGACAAAATGCCTAGAAACTCTGGATGAACAATTTTTTAAACCTCCTCTTTAAATGTATGGATGAGTTCACAAAACATAATCTCCAGGTAAAAAGTGAATAAGAAGCCATATCTGACACTGTAACAGTTACTGCTCTTGGTGTGCATGTGAGTATGTGTGTGTGTGTGTAGGGGGGGAGTGGTGCCAGTAGTCATGATAAACTAAGGATTTATTTTTATTTATTTATTTTTTCGTTGTAGGCAGGGAGTGGTGCCAGTAGTCATGATAAACTAAGGATTTATTTTTATTTATTTATTTTTTCGTTAAATTTTTGTTTTGTCAATATACACTGTATATGATTATTATGGCCCATCACCGACACCTCCCTCCCTCCTCCCTCTCAACTATACAGTCATTTATCTGGAATAACAAAAGACCACGAATAGCCAAAGCAATGCTGAGCAAAAAAAATAAAGCTGGAGGTATTACTCTACCTGACTTTAAACTATACTAACTATACAGTCATTTATCTGGAATAACAAAAGACCACGAATAGCCAAAGCAATGCTGAGCAAAAAAAATAAAGCTGGAGGTATTACTCTACCTGACTTTAAACTATACTAACTATACAGTCATTTATCTGGAATAACAAAAGACCACGAATAGCCAAAGCAATGCTGAGCAAAAAAAATAAAGCTGGAGGTATTACTCTACCTGACTTTAAACTATACTAACTATACAGTCATTTATCTGGAATAACAAAAGACCACGAATAGCCAAAGCAATGCTGAGCAAAAAAAATAAAGCTGGAGGTATTACTCTACCTGACTTTAAACTATACTAACTATACAGTCATTTATCTGGAATAACAAAAGACCACGAATAGCCAAAGCAATGCTGAGCAAAAAAAATAAAGCTGGAGGTATTACTCTACCTGACTTTAAACTATACTAACTATACAGTCATTTATCTGGAATAACAAAAGACCACGAATAGCCAAAGCAATGCTGAGCAAAAAAAATAAAGCTGGAGGTATTACTCTACCTGACTTTAAACTATACTCAGGTTTTCTATATCTTCTTGGTTTAATTTTGGAAGCTTGTGTGAGTCCAGAAATTTATCCATTTCCTCCAGGTTTTCGAACTTGTTGGCTAAACTAAGGATTTAGATTGTAACACCATGTAGGTATAGATGACAAGGTTTGGGGCCTCCAAGAGGCAGGAATTGGAACTGAGACACACGTATAAAGCTTGAAGGACTCTTGAAGGACAGCACTCTCAGTAAAAAGAGTGTGTTTTAGTCTGTTTTGTGTTGCTATAACAGAAATACCTGAGACTGGGTGATTTATAAAGAAGAGAGGTTTATTTGGCTTACGATTCTGGGACAGCTGCATCCGGCATGGGCCTCAGGCTGCTTCTACTCATGGTGGAAAGTGGCAGGCAGCCAGTGGGTACAAGCAGATCACATGGCGAGAGGAAGCAAGAGAGAGAGAGAAGGTGCCAGGGTCTTTTAAACAACGTACTCTCGTGGGAACTGATAGAGCGAGAACTCACTCATTTATCCCCCCTCTCCCAGGGAGAGCATTCATCCATTCATGAGGGATCTGCCCCCATGAGTCAATCACTTTCCAACACTGCCACATTGGGGATCAAAATTCTTTGTGAGTTTTAGAGGGGACAACACATCCAAACCCCATCAGAGTGACTAGAAAATAAAGCTGCTTACCATACAAGGAGACCATGAAGCTTTTCTAGCAAAGCCTGGTTGCTGGTGGACAAAGTCTCCCCTGGAGAATTTTATGATCACAGGCTTGTCATCCCATGGGTTTGTGGTTTGTATAAATACTAGTCTGTATGATTCATGAGCCCACAAGTTGAGAATCAATATAAGTCACAGGTCAGTGAGACCCATGGGCAACTGAAAAAACAAACACACAACCCAGACCAAAGAGGTTTTATGACAGAAAAAGACACTCTGAAGATGAGCTCACAAACTAAAATTACAAAGTATTCAAGGAAATAATTAGAACTGAACTAGAATCAGCAAAGAAAATAAACAAATATCAAGATCATCATCCTAAGAAATTCAGATGTTACATTTACCTGTTACACTTTAAAAAGGCATATTAAAATGATTACAAGAAGAAATACAGTATCAAGGAGACCAAATTGAACCTCAAGAAATTGAAAATGTAAACATTGAAATAAAAACTCAGTAAGTATATAGAATAGGATATTAGACATGGCTGAAAAGTGAATTGGTAAACTGGAAGATAAAGCTGAAGAAAACTATTTGTATTCAACTCAGATAAAACTATGGGTCATATAAACTAGAGATTAAAAAACATAAAAAATAGACTGAGATGCTCTAACATACATGTCTAATATGAGTTCCAAAAGAAAGAAATAAAGTAGTAAAATTCCCCTAAAAGAAAAGATCACATACATTTTTTTCTTTGCTCTTACTACGCATCTATTCTTCCATCCATTCTTCTCTTCCATATCCATTCAATAAAAGTCTATTCAAATATATCCTTTATCATTTGTGTTGTGTTATGTGCTGTGTAAGTATGGGACAGAGATAAAAATCTAGTCCCATACTTACACTTCCAAAAAAAATTGCTTAACTTTGTGCGGCCACCCTTTGAATGATCAGAAACTACCAAAGTAAGGAAATTAAAATTTATTTAGGATCTCAATCAGGTTCCCATCCCAAATTCTACAATATAAGTACCAAACAGTAAAGTCAACAATCATGAGGAAAAAGGAAAGAAAAAAGAGGGCATTTTATTTGTGTATATGACTATGTGCATAACACAGCAAGGAAGAAAATATGGGCATATGCAGCAATTATTGCTTCTGCAATAGCATGAGTTCTGGTTGATATTGCCTGCAGTAAAGTAAGCACCCCAAACTGTTGGGTTTCTCATTGAAACCTTTGTTCCTGAGGAATCTGAGCTCTGTGTGTCCAATCTGTTTTGGATTGCAGGACTCTTCCATCAATCTCTACCTCTTGACTTAATAGAGGCACCTCAGGATAAACTGGATTCTAGCCACAGACCTTTCTGCCCCCATTTTATAGAAGTTACCCTATTTCTCCTAGAGAACAAGGACCAAACACCATTTTGTTTTGTTTTATCCATTCTCCTCAGGAACAGTAACTGAACAGATGGCAGTTGCTGCTTCCAATTTAGTGGGATTATTGTCAAATCCTTTGAGGGCAGCATTTCTCCTTTGCCTATGGAAAACTCTAGATCAGCAGAGTAAAAAGTCATGGAGATTGGGAGCAAATATTTTGTAAATGAGTCACTTGGTGTGGCTGTAAGTGGGGCCAACCCCATTCACCTCTTAGTGCTAGAACTCATGTTTTCTAGCCATAAATTGATTCCTCCTCAGAGCATTTACCAAATAGGCAATTCCTGCTGCATCTGGATGAGAGAAAGCAGATGTAATCAAAGATAAAAAAGCCACCCAGTAAGTCTATGGTTGGTGTTACTCGAGGAGACTGTCAGACATGGAAGGCATGCCCAAATCCAGGATAAAAGCCTTTTCCAAGGTTGTAGCAAGTTTCAGTGTAATCATTATGCCACAAGATGGATTCCTGGTTCAATTAGGGTATTTTACCATATTGGGGGATTCTGGGTCAGTAAGTGTTGCTGGAAGACTTGGCACTTGGGCCTGACCATAGCCAAGTTAACCATAGTGAGACTAGGTCTTTATTGATAACAACCTCATGCATAATCTCTGCCAATATGGATGATTTCAAAAACCCATTGAACAAGGATGGGCTGGCTGGAGAAAGAGGCTAATTGATACCACAGGTTAGTTGAGCTTCACCTAACTACAAAGGACCTTCTCTGCAGTGGAGGCATTATAATGAACATCAATGTAGGACAGATATTTTCCTTGTCACCAATCCTCTGATCCTGTTTCTTCTAAGTGCTTGTTAATCTTCTAAATATAACCAGTCAGGCCCTTCTCCTGGACAATGTGGACAGAGAAATGTACTTGAAGTTCTGCCCACTGGGAAGAATTCTCTCTTCCACTTCTCTTCAGGGCCACCTATGAGAGGACTCTGATATCATGGGGTCTGCCTATGCCTTTTGCCAGCCACGGCTTTCTTTTTCACATCACTTAGTCATAGGGAACTTCCTATGAAGCAGTGAGGGCCCGTGAAGTGAGCTGAGGGGGAGATGGCAGCATGGGAGATACACGCCTGCTAGAAGAGTGGGCAACATTTCTATTCACTTTTTCTTTGAGGATCTTCCTAAGGCTGGTCTCTAATATACCAACTTCATCTTGATTTTTAGAGTGCATTGCTTACAGCCAGATTTGGGCTAGGTAGATCTGATAACTCCAAGTTTATGATGGTGAACTGAGGTTTCTGATCACCATGGTTGGCAGGACCCATGGCATGCCAATTGTTGTTTTCCAAGAGAATGATACTTATATACTAAATAAGATGTGGTATTCTTCCAAATTGGGAAACTCCACTGAGATTCCTCTACTGGGGTTTATGACACGCTTCATACATTATCTTAGTCTGCCTAAGGCATTTAAGCCGCCATACCATTAAATTGTCTGAGTCATGGGGATCAAAGAGCAGAGCTGTTCACAGTGTAGCTTGGACAAGATAAAGACTCTTCTCTTGCTCTCAGCCTTACTCATATTAGGTAGAGTTTCAGGTCACCAAATAAACCAGTTTCCTTGTAAATGTAGTATACATAGTTTCCAAAATGCAAAGGTCCCACCAAGAATTGCATGTACAAGATATTGCAACTTATTTTTCATTTTGGAGGTATTATGCTGATTTGAGCCAGGCTATTGGTCTGCCAAAAATGTCACTGAGCTATCAGATCCCTCTAATTTTGTGCAGCATACCTTCCATCTTCTGACGAGCCTAGGTCTAACTTAGGTCACTAGGCAACCTGCTACTTTTGGCTCTTCAGTTTTTATTATTGTTATCAATGTGATAAATTAGAGAAATATCTTATGGAATGGGAAACATTCAAGATCCTTCAGAATTATATTGTGGCACAGAGCTGGGGAGTCGATGTATCGTGAGACAGAATAAAGGTGTACTGCTCTCTCTTCCAGGGGAAGCTAATGGTTTCTGGCATTTTCTCCTTGTTGAGATTGATTTTTTTTTTTTTTTTTTTTTTTTTTTTACTGGATCAATAACTGGTTACTGGGTGTCAGTGGCTATACTAATTTAGTTCATTAAAAAAGATTATATCTGGAACAGTAGCTTTCATTGGAGTCATTAACTAACTCAAGTTATAATAATTCCCTATTACTCTCTGAGAATCAATGATCTTTTGCACTAACTAAACTAGAGAGTTACATTGGATGTGTTAGAATTACCACCCTGCATTTTCCAGCCTTTGATGGTAGCAACAATCTCTGTGCTTCTTCTAGGGGTATAGTACTATTCTTGATTTACTATTCTGTATGGAAAGAGAGATACACAGGCTCTGTTGGGACCTACTTTTCTATACTTCTTACTCTATGAGTTGGGAATCTAATGTGAGTATTTTTCTAGCTACGGAAATGTATTCAAACATTATGGACAAGACCTGAGAAAATAACCATGTGATAGGTAGAGTGTCACACAGCCAATTGTGAGGGAGATTCAGGTGAAAATTCTTTTCATAACTTATAACTTTGGGAATATAATGGAATAAATACTTATATGTATGTGTGTGCATACATTGGGGAGATCTTACTGGGGAAAAAAGGCTAGATGCTTCATAAGACATAGTTGGTATGTTTTGGGGGTTTGAAGGAACTAAGGGAAATCTCCAAGGGGCTAGGAAAAAAAAAAAAAAAAAAAAGGAAAGGCTGTAAGGACGTGATAAACAATGATCATACAAGAAAGGAGGGATTCCAACAAAGGCAGCAGCCAAGTTGTCAAGAAACTGTGCCTTGGCCTGGTGACAAGATGTGGGTGGGAAGCTTAGGAACCTTGAAGATTACTTAAGTGGTCACAGGTTAGTAACCCATCTCAGTTCATGGCTGAGGGAAACCAAATCCTCTTTGGTAAAAGTATTTGATTCTACTCTGTCAGGTTTTCCATTGATTAAAATCAAACAAATATGAGCCTACAAACAAAGATTACCAAACATGCAAAGGAACTAAACATATGAGTGAGATTTAGCATAGGCCATCCACAAAGACCTCAGACACAGGAATCATAAAATATAGTTCCATAAGATGCAGAACATAAAGTAACATTTTATGAACTATTTAAAGAAATAGAAGATGAGATAACAAAAAATGTGCAAACAACAAGGCACTTTGTAAAATGTCCAGGCATATGTAAAAAAGTAACAAATAACAACCTTCAGAAATGAAAAATGTAATTGTTGAAAAACAAACAGATGGGTTGGAGCATAATAGATATAAGGGAAGAGAAATAAGTTAACTGGGAGGCAGACCCAAAGAAATCAACTAGAATTTCTTCCATAGAGAAATAGAAAGTGTAAAATATGAAAGGAATGTTAAGAGATGTGGGGGATAGAAAGAGAAAGTTGAACACCATGTCACTTGAAGTATGGTACAAGGAACAGTAGCAAGTCTCCCAGGAGCAACCTGGGCGACTATTAGAAATTCAGACTCAGACTCCCTTGCAGACTTCTTAAATCATAACTTGTATTGGTTAATAAACTCCTCAGGTGACCATATGCAACCAAAGGTTTGAGAAGAACCAGGAGAATAAATAAATGGATAGTCAGAATCCCAGAGAGAAAATAAAAAGAGTGGAGAAGAAACAATATCTGAAGAGATAATGATTACACATTTCCCAGAATTGATGGAAAACATAAATCCATTTGTACCGAGCAGGATAAATAAAAAGAAATTTATATCTAGTAAGACCGTAGTAAACCTGTAGAACACCAAAAACAAACAAACAAACAAAAATCCCAAAATTACCCAGAGAGAAAAGACAGCCCGGCTGCTGACAGCTCGGCTGCTGACAGTCGGCTGCTGACAGTGACTTCATCCGCAACCACAGAAGTGGAAGACCGTGGAATATCTGGAAAAATAACTTTTGTAGTCACCAAAGCTGCCTCTTAAGAATAAGGTCAAACAAAATAAAGACATTTTTAGGTAAAAACGGAGAGAATTGATCAACATATCTATACTTAGGAACTTCTAAAGATGTATTTAAGAAAGAAGAAAGATGATTCTAGGAGGAAAGTTCAAGATGCAAGAAGGAATGAATAAAGAAACTGATAAACTCGTAAGTTAAACATTGTATAATATGTTGTCTAATTTGCTAGAGTTTAAAACAAAGGGCAGAATTGAAATACTTCACAACTAACGTTATGTAAATTGGAAGGGAGGACTAGAATTAGTGTTCTTACATCCTGATATCACCTGAGAGAAGGTCAGTTTTAACTATGGACGGCATTGCATTGGGTATTTATAGTAAAATTTCAAGAATAAACCCTAAAAAAATAGAAATAAAGAATATAACTTTTCAAAAGAAAGTATAACTACCTGAAAGAGTGCATAACTTTCAATTTGATTTTAAAATAAAATTGTTTACATTACTTTATAAATATTTCTAGCACAGGATCAAAATATCACAGTATTTGAAATCCATCATCCATGTTTAAAAAATACAAGAATAAGATTGTCTTTAACAGCCAGAAATTTTACATTGTTCTAGTTTCCAATTTAAGCTAGATTTCCATTTCACTCTTTCTTCAAAGGTTACAATAATATAACACTTCCTGCTGGGAAGGCTTTAACTGATCACTCTGTTACAGTTCTTCCCACGAAATTATGCATATAAATTAAAATGAAAGTAGTTTTTATTTCCTATGAACATGTCTCTTTTTCATTAAATTTTTTATTTAGTTACCATTATACTTATTAATAGAACACAATTGATCAAAACAACACAAAGGTATTACACATTTTGATCAATAATTAAACATGAAAAGTAAAACTTTATTGCAAATGCATCCCTTATTGAGACAATTGATGCTGCTTTTTTCAGGTAGTTCATGTATCTAAATGTTGCTAGAAAGAAAATTCAGCAGTAATTGTATTTTCAGTTTAATTTTTATTTTTAATTGTAAATTGACAATTTATAATTGTACATATTTATGAGGTACAAAATGATGTTGTGATTTATGAATACAATGTGGAATAATTAAATAAGCCAGTTAATATATCCATCACCTCAAATACTTGACATATTTTTGTGATGAGAACACTTGAAATATATTCTCTTAATTTTAAAATATGCATACTCTATTATTAACTATATTTACCACACTGTGCAATAGATCTAAAAAGAAAAAAAAAAAAAAACCACAAAAACCATATTTCTCTTGTCTAAGAATTTGTACTTTTTGACCATCATCTCCTCATCCCCCCCACTCCCCAGCCTCTGTAACCACCATTCTACTCTCTGCTTCTATGAGTTTAATTGTTTTAGATTTTACATATAAGTGAGAATATGCTGTTTCTTTTTCTGTGCCTGGTTTATTTCAGTTATCATAATGTTCAATTCCATCTATATTGTCTTCAGTGGCAGAATTTAGTACTTTTTAAAGGATGAGTAGTATTCCATTCATATATATATATATCACATTTTCTTTATCCATTCATCTGCTGATGGGCGCTTAGGTTGATTCCATAACGTGGCTATTGTGAGTAGTACTACAATGAAGATGGGAGTGCAGACATCTCTTTGACAAACTAATTTCAAGTCTTTCAGATAAATACTCAGAAGTAGGATTGCTGGATCAACTAAAACTATTTTTTTTGAGGAACCTCTACTGTTTTACTTAATGGTTATACTATTTTTTTAAAATTTTAATTTTATTGGTTATGCATGTTCATGGGGTACAAAGCTGATTTTCACGACCTGCACCCAGGATATGATGCTCAGATCAATAGATTAAGGATGTCCATTATGACAAATTGCAGTTATTCCCCATGTCTCACACCCAATTAATCTCTGACCTCCCCCTGCCCTCCACGCAAACGTATGTGCACTTACTGCCATCTGTGAGTCCCACACACCACTATGGTCTTTCTTTCCTTCCTTCTTTCTCTTTTAGTTCCCACTAAAACTATGAGTGAGGACATGTGGAATTTTTCCCTCTGTGCCTGGCTTATTTCACTTAACATAATTTTCTCCAAGCTCATCCATGTTGCTACAAATGGTAGAATTTCATTCTTTTTTATGGCAGAGTAGCATTCCATGGTGTATATATACCACATTTTCCTTATCCAAATGCCCATTGATGGACAAATAATAGGATATCATTCCATTTTATATCCGAATAGTATTCCATTGTGTATATATACCACAGTTTTTAAATCTATTCATCACTGATGGGCATTTAGGTTGATTTTATCTCTGGGCTATTGTGAATAGTGTTGTGGTGAGTTGCAGGTGTCTTTTTGATATATTGATTTCATTTCCTTTGGGTATCTACCCAGTAGTAGGACAGGTAGGTCATAAGGTAGATCTGTTTTTAGTTATCTGAGGAACCTCCATACTGTTTCCACAATGGTGACACCAATTTACATTCCCACTAATAATGTAGGAGGTTCCCTGTTCTTCCCATACTTGCCAGCATTTGTTATTTTCTGTCTTATTGATAATAGCCATTCTAACTGGGGTGAGGTGATGTCTCATTGTGGTTTTAATTTGCATTTCCCCGATGATTAGTGATTTTTCAGCATTTTTTCATGTGCTTGGTGGTAATCTGTATGTCTTCTTTTGAAAAATGTGTATTCAGATCATTTGCCCATTTTTTAATTGGGTTACTTACTTTTTACTGCTGAGTTTTTTGAGTACTTTATATATTCTGGATATTAATCCATTGTCTGATGTGTAGTTTGCAAACACTTTTTCCCATTCTGTAGGTTGTTTCTTTACTTTGTTGATAGTGTCCCTTGCTGTGAAATCTTTTCAGTTTGATGAAGTCCCATTCATGTATTTTTACTTTAGTTGCCTGTGCCTTCAGTCTCTGCATCTATTGAAATGATCATATAGTTTTTTCTTTCATTCTGTGAATGTGATGTAGCATGTTTATTGATTTGTGTATGTTGAACCATCCTCATATCCCTGGGATGAATTCCACTGATCACGGTGAATGAACTGTTTAATGTGTTGTTGGATTCTGTTTGCTGGTTATTTTACTGAAGATCTTTGCATCTGTGTTCATTAGGGATATTGGTCTGTAGTTTTCTTTTTTCTTGTTGTGGTGGTTGTGTCTTTTTCTGGTTTTGGTATGAGGTTAATGTTGCCCTCATAGAATGAGTTTGAAAATATTCTCTCCTCTTCAGTTTTTGAAAGAGTTTGAGAAGGATTGGTGTTAGTTCTTCTTTAAATGTTTTTTAGAATTCGGCAGTGAAACCATCTTGTCCTAGGGTTTCTTCTTTTTTTGCTGTTGGGAGACTTTTTATTACTGCTTCAATCTCATTACTTGTTACTGGTCTGTTTAGGTTTTTCAGGTCTTCAGGATTCAACCTTGGTAGGTTGTATGTGCCCCAGATTTCATCCATTTCTTCTAGGTTTTCCAGTTTGTGTGCATACAGTTGTTCGTAATAGCCTCTTATAAATCATTTGTATTTCTGTGGTAACAGTTTTACTGTCTCTTTTTTCATTTCTGATTTTATTTGAGTCTTCTCTCTTTTTTCTTTGTTAGTCTAGTTAACGTTGTTATTTATTTTGTTTATCTTTTTGGAAAACCAACTCATTTCATCCATTTTTTGTACTGCTTTTTAAAATCTCTAAATCATTTATTTCTGCTCTGATCTTTGTTATTTCTCTTCTTCTAATGATTTTGGATTTGGTTAGTTCTTGTGTTTTTTCAGCTCCTTGAGGTGTAATGTTAGGTTGTTTATTTGAAGGCTTTCTTCTATTTTTATGAAGGCACTTATTGCTATAAACTTCCCTCTTAGAACTGCTTTTGCTGTATCCTATAAGTTCTCATGTTTTGTGTTTTCATTTTCATGTCTCCAGGAATTTTTAAATTTCCTTTTTGGTTTCTTCTTTGACCCATTCATTGTTTAGGAGCATGTTGTTTAATTTCCATGTATTTGTATGGTTTCTGGTGTCCCTTTTGTTGTTGATTTCTAGCTGTATTCCATTGTGGTTGGGCAAGGTGGTTGATATGATTTCAATTTTTAAAAACTTATTGAAACTTGTTTTGTGACCTAAAATATGGTCTATTCCATAGAATGTTGAATGTACTGCTGAGAAGAATGTGTATTCTGCAGCTGTTGGGTGAAATGTTCTATACACGTCTGTTAAGTGCAATTGGCCTGGAGATTAATTCTGATAACTGGGTGCTCTGGATTGGCTGCACATATATATTTAGAATGGTTATATCTTCTTGTTGACTTGATCCCTTTATCATTATATTGTTACCTTCCCTATATATGTTTTTTCTTTCCTTAGCTTGAAGTCTATTTTATCTGATCTAAGTATAGTACTCCTACTCCTTTTTGGTCTCCATTTGCATAAAATATCTTTTCCATCCCTTTATTTTCAGCTGGTGTGTGTCTTTACCAGTTGAGTTTTTTGTACACAGCATATTGTTGGTTCTTTTTTACAATTCATTGAGCCACTCAGTGTCTTTTAATTGGGGCATTTAATCCATTTATATTTAGAGTTATTACTGATACAGGAACTTGTTGCTGCCATTTTGTTCCTTTTTCTCTGGCTGTTTTGTTGATCTTTTTCCCCAATCTTACTGTGTTCTTTTGTGATTGAGTGGTTTTGTTTAGCAGTGTATTTTGATTTCTCACTATTTATTTTTAATACATTTTTTATAAGTTTTTGTGTTATAGTTACAATGAGGCTTACAAAAAGCATGTTATAGCTCTAACATTATTTTAGACTAATAACAACTTAACTTTGATATCTAATAAAAAAGGAAAAATAATCACAAAGCAGACTCTATGCTTTGGCATCCTTTCCCCTCACTTTTTGACAATTTGCTGTCTCAAATTACATCTTTTAATATTGCCCACCTCTTATATGGTTTTTGTATATGTTAGTGTCTTGGTAGGTTTGTCATTTAGTCTTTATACTAAGTATTTAAATGATTTATTCACCACCCTTCTGACACTGGAGTATTCTGAGGTTGTCTGAGCTTACTTTGCTAGAGAGTTATGTATCTTCAAATATTTTCTTCCTGCTCCTTAGTATCATCTTTCAGACTGAAGAGAAATTAGCATTTCTTTTAATGCAGGTCTAGTGTTGATGAATTTCCTTAACTTTTGTTTGTCTGGGAAAAACTTTATTTCTCCTTCATATTTGAAGGTTAGTTTTGCTGGATAGAGAATTCTTGGCTGATGATTTCTTTCCTTCAGCACCCTGAATATATCATCCCATTCTCTTCTGGCATGTAGGGTTTCTACTGGGAAATCTGCTGAGAGACATATTGGGGCTCCATTAAATATTATGTGTTTCTTTTCTCTTGCTGCTTTCAGTATTCTTTGTCTTTGATTTTTGATAATTTGATTATGATGTACCTTAGGGTATTCCTCCTTAGATTAAATTTGATTGGCGACCTCTGAGCTTCCTGAACCTGGATGCTGTGATCTTTCTCCATACTTGGGAAATTTTCAGCCATTATTTTCTTGAATATGCTTTCTACATTTCTTCTTTTTTCTTTTCCTTTGGGTATGCCAATTACGTGGAGGTTATTTCACTTAGGGAGTCCCATATTTGCTGTATTTCTGTGTCTTTTTTTCTTATTCATTTTTCTTTTTACTCCTCTGATTTGATAATTTCATATGTTCTGACTTTGAGCTCACTGATTCTTTCCTCTGACTGAACCTGCTGTTGGAGCTTTCTATTCAGTTTTTCAGTTCACAAAATGCATTCTTTATTTCTAGAATTTCTATTTGTTTATTTTAACTGATTCAATTCCTTTGTCAAGTTTCTCATTCTGCTCTTGAGTTGTTTTCCAGATATTTATTTTTCTATCTGTATTTTCTTGTGACTCCCTGAACATCCTTAAGAGGGTTCTTCTTTTTCTTTAAAAAAAAAAGATGACTGGTAAGGAGATCTTAACCCTTGACTTGATGTTGTCAGCTCCGTGCTCTCCCAAGTGAGCTAACTGGCCATCCCTATATAGGGATCCAAACCCGTGGCCTTGGTGTTATCAGCACCACACTCTCCCAAGTGAGCCACGGGCCAGCCCCAAGAGGGTTATTCTGAATTGTCTGTCAGACATTTCATAAATCTCCATTCCTCTGGGTTCATTGCTGGTGCTTCACTTGTTTTCTTTGTTGGAGTCATATTTCTCTGTTCTTTCTCCATCTTTGTGTCTTTATGTTGATGTTTGGGCATTTGAGAAGTCTGCTATCTCTTCTAATTTTTATAGGTGTTCTTTGGTGGTGCTAGACCTTAACTGGTTAATATCAGAGGTTTGTCTCTGGTCTGTGATTTTGGTTAATTTCAAAATTGGGGGAAGCTTCCTTTGTGTACCGGCACTTGAGTTCTGTGATTGTGCTAAATTGCTGCTTTGCTGCTAATTCTCTAGGGAAGGCTTTTTTGTGGGGGCTGGATTTTAATTGTTGGCCTCTTAATCACTTATGGGTCTTGTGAGGTCAGATACACCTAGGCTTTGTGGAAATTCAGGCCTGGGTCTGAATCTTCCCAGCAAACTGCACCCCCTGCATTTCCACTGCCCTGACCAGTCTCCACTGGGTGGGCCTGTGCTGATTGGAAGACAGATCAGTTGCCCACTCTGCACTCCAATATTCTCCTGTTAAGCTAGCCTCCCTCCCACACTCCAAATGTTCTATGGTGTGGGCCATGTGCACATGCGCAGGTCCCTCAGGATGACCTACCGGCCTCTGGGTGGTTCTTTTGGTCAGCTGCAGCTTCTTGCTTCTATGTAGGTCCACAGGAACCCTGTCAGTGATGTTGCTGGCCGGGAGGCTGGTGCAATTTGAGGCCCTCTTCCCTGCTATGGACTCCAAGAAACTTTATGCAAAGAACTCAGCTGTGGCTTTTGCTGGCTCCTGCTCTGTGTGCTTCAGCTTCTTGCCTCTCACAAGGCCAGCCCTAAAACAGTTGGTTGGGGCTTGAAATGGTCTGAGCAGTTTCTTCTTTCTCTTGCCACAGCTTATCCCACATTCACGAACTCTGCAGCTCTCTCCTCCTCTTCCACCTGAGCTTCAGCGGTCCCAGGTTAGCAGTCTTTGCTTTTTAATATTTATAAATTGATTGATTTTGGGGGACAGCGATGCTGGGGACCATCCATCCATTCCGCCATCTTGATGACATCACTCCCTTGTCATTCCTTTTCTTTTTGAATGTTTATAAATTATTTGTGGGGAACAAAATTAAATAGTCATGTCTTTCAGGTTTCAGACTTTAGCACCAATGACAGTTGAGCACCTCTGCTGCAGTGAATGAATCTCATCAGTCCCTGTGTTAGTTTTCTATTGATGCATAACAAACTGCTCAGATTTAGCAGCTTAAAACAACACACATTTATTAGTTCACAGTTCTGTAGGTCAGAAGTCTGGGTGAGTTCAGCTGGGTCCTGTGTTTAAGTCTGACAAAGCTAAGCCTGGGTGTTAGCTGGGCTGGGCTGTCTTCTTACCTGGAAACCTTAGAAAATCATCTGCTTTAAAAATCATTCAGATTGTTGGCAGAATCTAGTTCCTTGTGGATGTAAGTCAGATCTCTCTGTTTCTCTGCTGGCTACCAGCAAGGGGTTGTTCTCTGATCCTAAAGGCTACTTGCATTCTTTCTCATGTGAGCATCTCCATCCTTAAACCAGCAATGGCATATTGCATTCTTCCTATCCTTTAAAATTCTCTGTCTTCTTATTGTGCTATTGATTGGAGAAAGATCCTTTTTTTTAGGGGCTCATGTGATTAATTCAAGTTCATCTGTATCATCTACCCCACATAATATAACATAATCACAGGAATAATACTTCACCATATTCATAGGTTCTGGAAATTAGAGCAGAAAAAAATTGTGCCTACCACAGTCTACCCTTTCACACTTCCCACACCCCCAAATTCACATTTCTCCCAAATGTGAAAAACATCCATTTCCTTTCAAGGTTCCTGAAGGGCTCGTCCCATTATAGCATTAGCTCAAAGTTGAGAAATCTACTAATTTGGTGAACAGTGTGGAGCCACTCAAGGTGGAGTTATGCAATTGGAATTGTCCTGTAGAAAGTTTAACCTGTGAAGAAAAAGCATTTGAAAAAATCTGATGCCTTTGCATGATAAAAACACTCAACAAACTAGGAATAGAAGAGAACTGATAAAGGACGCCTATGAAACCCGATAAAGGACACCTATGAAAACCCCACAGCCAACATCATATTAAATAGTGAAATACTGGCACCTTTCTCCCTAAAATCATGAATAAGAAAAGGATGTCTATGCTCACCACTTTTGTTCAGAGTTGTACTAGAGTTTCTTTCAAGAGCAGTTAGGCAAGAAAAATAAATAAGAGGCATCTAGATCGGAAAGGAATAAGTAAAACTACCTCTATTTACAGATGACATGATCACTAAAACTGTTAGAGATAATAAATTAGTTTAGCAAGTTTTCTGGATTCAAGACCACTATGCAAAATTTAGTTGTATTTCTATCGTCTAGCAATGAAAGGTCTAAAAATGAAATTAAGAAAACAATTCCATATACAATAGCATCAAAACCAATAAAATGCCTAGGAATAAATTTAACAGAAGAAATGTAAAATTTGTACTCTAAAAACTATAAAACATTGTTTGAAGTCATTAAAGAAGAACAATATAAATGGAATGACATCCTATGTCTCTGAATCAGAAGATCCAATATTTTTAAGGTGGTAATATTCCTAAAATTAATCTATAGATTTAATGCACTCTATCAAAATCCCAGCTGGCTTTTTTTTTTTTTAAGAAATTGACAAGCTTATCCTAAAATTCATATGGAAATTCAAGTGACCCAGAATAGCTAAAGCAATCTAGAAAAAGAACAAAGTTGGACTACTCACACTTCCCTTACTAACTACAAAGTTATAGAAATTCAAACAGTATTGTCCTGACATAAGTTCAGACATATAGATTAACAGAGCAGAATTGGAAGTTCAGAAATAAACCCATACATCTATGGTCATTGATAATAATGTTGAAAAAGAAGAAAAAAATTGGAGGACTCATACTTCCCAATTCCAAAATTTACTGCACAGCTTCAGTACTAAAGACTGTGTAGTACTGGCATAGGATAGACATATAGATAGATGAAATATTATTGAGATTCTAGAAAGCAGCCCTTATCCTTATGGTCAACTGATCTTCAACAAAAGTGCCAATACTTTCCCAATGGGGAAAGAATAATATTTTCAGAAAATGGTGCTGAGACAACTGAATATTCACACACAAAAGAATGAACCTAAACCCTCACCTCACACCATATATAAAAATTAACTCAAAATGGGTCATAGACCCAAATGTAAGAGCTAAAGCTATGCAACCCTTAGAATAAAACACAGCAGGAAGTCTTCATGATCTTGGATAGACAATGGTTTCTTAGTTATGACACAGGCAACAACAACAAATACTAGATAAATTGGAATGTATAAAAATTAAAAACTTTAATTAAGAGCATAGAGAAAATGAAAAGACAACCCCCACATAATGGAAGAAAATACTTGCAAAACAGATATCTGATAAGAGACTTGTCAAAAATCCAGAATATATAAGGAACTTTTAAAACTCAACAATAAAAAGACAACCCAATTAAAAAATGGGAAAAGGATTTGAATAGACAATTCTCCAAAGAATACAAGGGTACTTCAAAAAGTTAATGGAAATAGTCATATTGGGGCCGGCCCGGTGGCGCACTGCTACAGTGCGCCACTTGGGAGCGCGGTGGCGCTCCCTCCGAGGGTTCGGATCCCACATACAGACTGGTTCCCGCTCACTGGCTGAGCAAGGTGTGGGAGCAACACCGAGGGTTGCGATCCCGTTGCCGGTCCCGGCCTGGTATGGGCGCAACACTGAGGGTTGCGATCCGTTGCCGGACATGAAAAAAGACAAAAAGGAAAAAAAAAAAAAGAAATAGTCATATTATCTTTTAATTCTATTTGTCCCTGAACTTTCTGACGTACCCTTGTATATATAAACTTTTTGAAGTACCTTCATATATATAAATGGCTAATAAAGCATGTGAAGTTAGTCATTAGGGAAATACAAACAAAAACTGAGATAACACTACATATCTACTAGGATGACTATAATGTGGAGATGGACAATAACAAGTGCTGATGAGGATGGAGAAATTGGAGCCCTCATACATTTCTGGTGGAAATGTAAAATGGTGCAGTTGTGTCCAAAAATAGCGGCAGTGTTCCACAAAGCTAGATATAGAGTTAGCATATGACCCAGCAATTCTACTCCTAGCCATATACCTAAGAGAATTGAAAACATGTCCACCCCAAATCTTGTACACAAATGCTCATAGCAGTATTATTGGTAACAGCCAGAATGTGGAAACAACTCAAATGTCCATCAACTGATGAACAGATAAACAAAACGTGGTTATATTCATATAATAAAATAATATTTGGCCATAAAAAGGAATGAAGTACTGATATATGCCATGATGTGGATGAACTTTGAAAACTTTATGCTAAGTGGAAGAAATAAAAGGCTACAGATTATGTGATTCCATTTATATGAAATATCCAGATTAGGCCAACCCATATAGACAAAAAGTAGATAGGACTTGTCTGTGGCTTTGGGAAGGGGAAGATGAGGATTGACTGCCAATGGGTACAAGGTTTCTTTTTGGGGTGATGAAAATATTCTGTCAGTAGATAATGGTGGTGGTTGCACAAGTCCGTAAATACTAAAAACCACTGAATGGGACACTTTAAAAGTGCACACTTTATGGAATGTGAATTATATCTCAAAGCCGATATTAAAATAAAAGGGAAATTTAACATAGCATTGGTGTGTGTGTGAAGGGATTGGGATAGATGAAGGAAGCAAAATAGCAAGTTCAGAGACTATTAACTGAATATTACTTTAAGTTCAGCATTAGTGATGGCAATGGGAAGAAAGTGCAGGAACCATAACCAAAGGAAGACTTTAAGATTTGGCATCTCCAATGGTGAGACAGGCCAGAAAGAATAGGCTTTGCTCTTGGGTAACTCAGAGAATGGCTGTGCTACGGAGGAGTGAGTGAGAGGCTGGCAGGGATGGGGGGGCCAACATGATGCTGGCGTGGGAGATCTGACTGGAATGTGAAAAAGAGTAAAAAGAGATGTACGCTTGTTTAAAATAACAGCGGACTTTTAGTACTTGCTTTTTGCCAGGTAACTTTCTAAGTACTTGACACATGTTAATTCATTTTACCCTTACAACAACTCTATGAGGTAGGGACTATAAATATTTTACAAATGAAGAAACTGAGGCTCTGAGAGCTTAAATAATTGCCCATGGTCAAATATGAACTTATGCCCTTAACCTCTATAACCACACTTCCCTTCTAGATAACAAATAGGTACTATTTCTAGATAAAAAATAGGTACTATACAAGTGACTATTTCATAAGTAATATTCATCTCCTCAATTCACAATTATTATTCATTAACTATTTGTTTGTAAAAGACAAGTAAATCATCATGGAGTATTTTAGTCTTGTGTTATATAATTTGATTTTGGAATCTATCTGAAAATGAAACCAGTCACCTTAGTGGCAAATAAACTTGCTGTCACTAAAGTTTGACCCTTCAGGCAGATGTGAAGGGCAAGTTTCAGAGGGATTCATGTATCAATCAGCCAAGGGTAGAACTGATGTCTTTTCATGTCCTCTCTGAGGCACTGCCATCCTTGGTGAAAGTGATTCTGCTCTGTTGGTCTCTCTCTGACTTCTGTAACACATGCGGAGGATTATCTTTCTGCGGAGCCTGAGATTGTACTTCTACCAGGCTTATTAGTTTTGTAGCTACCTTTCTGCCATGATTCCTAAAGCTTAATTTGGAAAAGTAATTGTTCCTCTAATAATAATGGCTTATTGTATTCCCCTGATATTTAAAATGACTTACCTGTATCACCCACTATGAGATAATATTTTCTTTACTTTCTTTTTCAAAAGGAGGTTACACTGCCTGGTTTATATTTCTATGAATGAAGGCTGCTGGGAAAGGCAGTCATGTGCAGCCTGTTGACCCTCGTACGGCTGCATAAGAATATGCACCTTGGGGCAGAAACATGTCCTTAGATGGAGATCAGGACTCATGGTGGGCATGTCAACTTGTTTGGGAGGATCTTTCCCTGTTCACGGTTTGACATGTACTTTGTTCTGCTTAAAGCGTGTGTGTCATATAGCACCTGGCCAACCCCATTGTTATTTCTGCTCCTGACAGAGGAAGAAATGGCATCCTTCGCCTGCAGCACAAGAGGGACACATGCAGACCATCTCTCTGTGGGCTGTAGGGCAAGACCCGCTGGCCATGGGATCTCTATTGAACCAACCTTTCTCTGCTTCCTCACTGTGGGAGCAAAGCGTCATTCCATCCAGCACCTGTGCACTCTGATGCTTGCAAACCATGCAGTAGGGTGATGTCCTGGGACTGCTGCTCATGGGGGGTGGGCATTGTTATGCTCTTTGCTATCCACACAGTGGGACACCTCTGCTGGAGGTGATAACAAGTGTCATTTGCTTGACAAGGGCCAAAACTACCCATCCAAAGAAGCTAGAGACCAACTGCTGGGACTATTAAAAATCAAAATCCAATGTTATTATTTTTAAAATATAGATAAGCAAAAGGAAAAACTATTTGTAATCCCTCCACTAAAACACAATCACTGATAAGATTTTGGGGCACATCTTTCTAGTTTTTTTTCTTCTTTTTAAATATACTTTTTAAAAAAAGA
The DNA here is from genome assembly GCF_000696425.1 of Galeopterus variegatus. Classification (NCBI taxonomy): domain Eukaryota; kingdom Metazoa; phylum Chordata; class Mammalia; order Dermoptera; family Cynocephalidae; genus Galeopterus; species Galeopterus variegatus. Next base: position 413,934 of record NW_007727313.1, read on the forward strand.
ACAGTTTTAGATTTACAGAAAAATTGTAAAGATAGTATAGAGATTCCCATATACCTTGTACCCATTTCTCCTATTATTAACATCTTATATTAGAATGCTATATTTGTTACAATTAACAAATCAATACTAAGTCATAATTATTAACTAAATAATGTACTTATTTGGATTTTATTAGTTTTTACCTGATGTGCTCTTTGTGTTCCAGGATTCCATCAAGGATGCCATATTACATTTAGTCATCACATCTCCATAGGCCCTTCTTGGCTGTGACAGTTTCTAATCTTCTTTTTTTTTTTTGCTTGTTTTTTATTACTTTGATAGTTTTGAGGAGTACTGATCAGGAATTTTGAAAAATGTCCCTTAAATGGGATTTGTCTGATGGCTTCTTCATAATTAGACCAGGATTATGAGTTTTGGAAAGAAGATCACAGAGGTAAAAATGTCATTCTGATCACATTGTATCCAGGGTACATGCTATACACGTGACATTACTGTTGAAGTTAACTTTGAACACCTGTATAAGGTAGTGGTTGTTGGGTTACTCCACTCTGAAATCACTCTTCCTCCTGCCTCCCCACCCTTACTGTACTCTTTGGAAGGAAGTCTCTATGTAAAGCCCAAACTTATGGGGTAGGAAGGAATGCTCCACCTCCTTGAACATGAAGTATCTACACCTTCAAAAGAATATTTGGGATTATTTTGCATGGGAGATTTGTCTGCACTCCCTTATTTATTTATTTATTTATTTATTTATTTATTCATTCAATCATTTATTTACATCAGTATGGACTCATGGATATGTATTTTATACTTTGGGTTATAATCCAGTACTACTTTATTTATTTTCTTACTCAAATTGTATCCTTGCCCTTTGACATGCCCCAATTGTGAGGTGTTTTTTGTTTTTAGTATTTCCTTACTTTCTGGTACTACAAGACAGTTTAGGCTTATCTTCATGGCCCCAGTCCTGTAATCATCCATTTCTCCAAGGAATCCTGGTCTTTTTATTAGAGAATGGTATTAGAAAGCAAGATGTGGTGGTAGGTATGCTCATTAAAGCTGGGATGTCATTGATTCTAGGCCCTTTCAGCAGGACAGAGAAAGGAAATCTATGTATATATTAGCTTGTATATATATGAGGGGTCTTCAAAAAGTTCATGAAAAGATTTTAATTCTACTTTTCCATGAACTTTTAAAGTACCCTCATATATATGTGCACATATATGTATATTACTGTTTCCATATGTTACGATCTATACCTATTTTAATATAAACATGAGTTCATACTGATGTCTCCAACTCTAATTCATTACTATAGTGATCATTCTAGCCTTCCCCTCTTGCTTGTCTATAACCTCCTTCTCCGACAGTGTGTAAAACCTGGCTCCAAACATCTGCCATCCATTTGCATATAGTTCAGTCCCAGTATACATGTACAACAGAATTGGGATTGTTAACCCATACTCACATGGGAAGCAACTTTATTAACTAGAGTACAATAGTTATATGCAGTTTATTTTGCCTTTAGTCTTACTGTGCACACTCATTTCCAGACTTATTTAGTAACTTTTCCTCCCACCCCTTTCAGTGAAGTTGTTTCATACATTTTTAACACAATTAGATTGTTTGGTCGCATTCTGAATTTTGGGATCACATGCTAAAATCCCCTAACCTCCTAAATAATTTTTTAAAAAGTTTGCATGCATTGGGGTTCACTCTGTACCGAAGTTCCATGGGTTTTGACAAATGTATCATGTTTCCACCATTACAGCATGAGTATTATAGAATAGTTTCACGGCCCTAAAATCCCACATTATCCCTATTCAACTCTCTTCCCCAACCCCTGCCAACAACAGCTCTTTTTAGAATTATTTTATCTTTTTCAGAATGTCATATAATTGAAATCATACAGTATGTAGCCTGCTCAGACTAGCTTTTTTTTTTCTCACTTAGCAATATGCATTTGAAATTCATACATCTTTCATCATGGCTTGATAGCTCATTTCTTTTTATTGCTGAGTAATATTTCACATTTTACCACTGTATAATTGTACCACAATTTGTTTATCAATTCCTCTATTAAAGGACAGTTGGTTGCTTTCAATTTTCGAATTAAAGCTGCTACAGACATTCACATGAAGGTTTTTATGCAGATAGAAGTTTTTAAATCTTTTGGGTAAATACCTAGGAGTGCAATTGCTGGGTTGTGTGGTAAGAGTATGTTTAGCCTTGTAAGAAACTGCCACACTCTCTTCCAAATGGCTACCTCATTTTGCATCCCTCCAGCAGTGAATGAGAGCCCTTGCTGCTCCACATCCTCAACAGCAATTAGCATGGTTAGTGTTTTGGATTTTAGCCATTCTAACAGCTGTGTAATGATATCTCATTGTTGTTTTAATTTGCAATTCCCTTATGACAACTGATGTTGTGCATCTTTACATATGCTTTTGTTTGCCATTTGTGTACTTGTTTGGTGAGGTTTCTGTTCACATTTTTGACCACATTTTGATAGGTTGTTTGTTGTTCCATTATTGACTTTTAGGAGATCTTTGCATATTTTGTATACAAGTCTTTTATCAGATATATGTTTTACAAATATTTTCTTCCTGTCTGTGGCTTCTGTTTTGATTCTCTTAATAGTGTCTTTAGAAGAGCAGAAGTTTTAAATTTTAATAGAGTTAAACTTATCAATTTTTTCTTTTATGGATCATCATGATTTTGGTGTTATATTTAAAAAGTCGTTACCAAACCCAAGGTCACATAGATTTTCTCTCCAGTCTTTTTTTATGCCTACTTATTTTATCAACATGACATTATATTGTTCTGCAACTTACTTTTTATACTTAACAATATATTGTGAACCATCTGTTGTGCTTATACAGATTTGATAGTTTAGTGCATCCAGAGCATTATTAGTTCCAAGGGATGATATAAGATGCTCCCTATGAGTTTGTGAATCACTTGGTTAAACAATGTAAAACAGGTTCCTTTATTGCAAGATCTTTGAGGGTCTTTAATATGCAAATGTCCATTGGAAAAGAGAAGATGATATAGTATTAGGCATTTCACAAATTTATTTGAATATTTCTCACAGGATACTTAGCAACATCCTTTTCTCACATAATTCTTATTAATATCTTATAAGACAACACTGTCCAAAGGAGTACAGTTTGAGAGATATTGTTTTACAGAAATTAAAAAAGTTAGCCTGGCCTTTTGAATTTCTATCTATCCCTGGCAGAACTGAGCTGCTATTTCTAGGTGGAAATCCAGCTTCATTAATAAGATTATGTTAGCCAAATTACCTCTCCGAGCCAATAGGAACAACCTGTCACCTCCTATTCTAAACTTCCAAATACTTCTCTTGGGAATTAACATCTAGTCTACTGTAAAAAACCCCAATTCTTCCCAATGGAAGAACTCCAACTGCTTTGGTTTATAATCATAGTTTCATAGCTTTCCTATTTTTACTAATTAAAAAAAAAATCACTAAAAGAAGAGTAGGACACTGTCCAGAACTTACTGTTGAGTTTTAGAAATGAGTTTTATTATAACTTGTATAGTGGAATAGTCATTTTCCAGAATGATAATTGAATCAGATATTTCTTCTAGTCAAATACAGGAGCAGCCCAGACTAATGTCCCTCTTGCTAGAAATGGCATAACTTACCAGCAGGGGCCTTTGAATGCCATGTTCTCAGATGGGAGCTATGAACATAGCTTGAAATTTCTGATGCCTTAAAGTTAATCTAGGAAAGAGAAATAGCTGGGATCATGGGTTTTTAGGTGACGTAGAATCCTATGAACCCCACGTACTTGTGGTTGGGGGACTATTGTTTACAAGGTATGTGGATAATGTAATATGTGATACAAAGCCCAGGCAAAAAATTAGCATGTGCTCTCTGACTGGCAGGTTGAAAGAAAAGCCCTGTGTACTTTTGAGGTTTATAACCCCAAATTGTAGAGCTTCAGACTGTTTTACCATTAACTATCTACCAAATGATTACTTCATAGACACAAAGAATACAACACAGATTTTTGCAAGGTGTCTTTAAAAATACCCGACTAAATATTTGATACTCCATTTAATATTTTTAAAGTATTTATTAAAGCAATAAATTTTCTTGCTTTTATGAAATGACACTGGGTAATTGAACATTGTATCTGTCAATTTGAGCTAGGTTTTCTTTGTTAACAACCTCTTCCAAAATCCCAATGGTTTATAACCCCTAGATTTATTTTACATCCCCACTACATTAGCAGTACATACAGGTCTATCATGAGTAAGATACAACCCTGCTCCCCATAATATTTACTATGGGATCAGGCTAGTACAATGGCCTTTACTTGGATCATTGCTGGTTTTGGGACAGAGGAAGATAAAGCCAAACCATGTGCTGGCTCTTAAAGCCTCTTTCCAGGAGTGACACATGACACTCTGGCATTATTTGTTGGCCAAGAAGAAATCAGGTGACCAAGCCTTGCATTAATGGGGTAAGAAAGTATAATCCTTATCCAGAGAGGAGCAGTGAGTATTTTTGAATGAGAATATAGCTTACCATAGAGCTCCTGAATTTGTTTTAGAGAGCTGCAGTTATGGTGGTGCAGCGGGGGGGAATAGGCTCAAGGAACCCATTGCTATGCTAGAAGTTTTCTGGGTGCCAATTCTCAGTGTAGAGGCCCTTGAGTTGGGCAGCTGCTGTGAGCCATCCTGCTATAGGGAACGGCATGGGAGCCTGAGGAGTGATACCCCTTGTTCAGTAGGCTGCAAGGGGTTCCGTGTGTGTGGCATGGCTCCATGGAATTTCCTGTTTGTTCAACTTTGGTTACTTGACAAGGCTTCCCAGAATTAGAAGACCTAACCTTTGGCTTAGTATGGCTTTGGGAGTTTCTGAGGGCCCTGGAGTTTCCCAAAGAACATGTTAATAATATATCAAAATTAATTGCTTTATTTAAAAGGCATTGTCAGTACTAGAGGTGTTTTTGATGTATGTTCCTGGTATGGGTTGTCTTGATTTAATTTTGTTGTTGATCTTTCATGTTAGTGGTGTGTGCATTGACCCATAATTTTAGAATAACTGGCTTTATAGTTGTGATCATGCTCTTGTGTGTGTGGAATGAAGTTATTTGTTAAATTTTTATAAATACACATCTCCTAGGGAGGTGGTGGGTCTGAGTGCAGTGATGTTTACAACTAATTGATCACAACCAGTTACAGATTTCTTTGTTCCTTCTCCACTCCCACTGCTTCATTTGACTCACCAAGAATATATCATTCCATAGTAATAATAAGAATGACACAGTGTACTTTTATAAACTTGAGAAGGGTCATTTATCTTTTCACTTTGTCCCCTGTGCTGTCCCTGGAGTTTATTGGCAGGGAAATAAAAGGTTTTGTTATAAGATAAATAAGTTAGATAGTAGAGAAACACAAACAAATTTTGATATTAATAGGTTAATATTTTTGTGTTTTGTAACACAAAATTTGTAACAATAACATAGAAATTTAATAAAATTTATAGTTAAAGTATATTATAATATTCATGTTATAAACATTGTAATTTTGATTATAAATTAAAATGATCAATATAGAGTATAAGCAATATCTTATAACTTCGTTTCCACAAGCCACAGGCTTTGGGATGCATGAGTGGGTGTTTTTGTCACAGCATGAGTGCTTTGGAACATTTTGATTTTTCTTTTTCTATAGAGATGAAATAAGAAATGTTTTGATAAAAAGATAAATCATCACGTAAAAGATTAAGTAAAACATATAAATAAAGCAAGATTCATGTGGTTGTTGTCCACACTTGCACTAGACATCTGTGGTCCATGTCTTTCTTTTTTCACTGAATCCACACCACCTATTCAGGTCAAACAAATCCTGAGGAGCTGGTCTCCGGCAGGCAGCTCAATTTTTCACCTTACTTTTCCAATACACATGAATCCTCTCAGGGCTTCAGGGTGTCCTAGCTCCCCAGGTTAGGTTTGGAAATATTCTGGTTCAGCCAGACAGATACTATAGCATGAGCTTTACTTTAGAGGTGTTCCAGCATGAGCTTTACTTTAGAGATGTTCCGTAGTCCAAGACAACTGTGCAACCTTGAGGGGGGCTGTGAGGCTAGCCATGAAGGGCTAGCAGCATTCAGAAGTTGGTGCCACTTCCTTGTCAGCGTGGTGCCAACGTTTTGCATGGATTCTCTTCTGGCCCTTATCCATACTAATAAAATCCTGGGATTGTGTGCATGTGTGTGGGGATAAAGACCTTTCCAAAGAGCTGAAGGAGCCCTCGTAGAAATACAGATGTAGTGGACACCCCCCAAATTCCTGAGCTTATGAGGGAAGGAGAAGGGAAGAAGGAAGGGTGAGTGAACTTAATATTTTTTCATCCAGAACCATTATTTTATCCCAAGTAACTTGATTTTTGCCTGTTTACATAATTGGGAGCCCTCAGAAGATTGAGTTTGTAAATAGCGGTCCCTTGTAAAGAGTCTAAAATCACAGTTTTACAGAGGATGAAGGCAGGTATTTGAATCAAGTATGGGAATATCATTTAAGGAATTTTCTATTTACAAAGACTTAGAGCATCTTTTATTAAAAGAAGATGATATATATTTCTACCCATATATTTAATCTTTCAGATTAAAACCATTTCCTCTCATCCTGTCATTGGCAATGACCTGGAACAGCTAAACGGCATTGTTGTGTGTGTGTCAAAAACAGCATGGGGACTGTACACCACGGTCCAGGGTTTGACCCCCTGTACTAGCCAGCCTCAAAACAAAACAAAAGACAAAACAAACAAAAAGCAGCATGGAGTTTACCCTTTCTATTCCCCTCTCAACTCTGCAAATACTTCTGGGACTTTTAAATTTTGACATGTATTTATATATATTTATATGCTGTTTTTATTTTGAAACAATCATAAACTTACAGAAAATTTGCAAATCCATTTCAAAGAATATTTTTTCCTGAACCACTTAAGAGTAAGCTAGTAACCTAATACTTTACCACCTCTGTTATTTTAATTTCCTACAAACATGAACATTATCCTATTTAACCATGATATAACCATTGTTTTAGTTTTCCAGGGCTGCCATAACAAAGTACCACAGACTTTGTGGATTAAACAACAGAAATTTATTTTGCTCACAGTTATTGAGGCAGGAAGTCCAAGATCAAGGTGTTGGCAGGTTTGGTTTCTTCTGAGGCTTCTCTCCTTGACTTGCATGGCTGACTTCTCTTGTGTCCTCTCATGGCCTTTTCTCTGTGCCCATACACCTCTTGTGTCTCTCTATGTCCAAATTTCCTCCTTTCATAAGGACAGCAGTCAGATTAGATTAGGGCCCATCCTAATGGTCTCATTTTTAACTTAATCACCTTTTAGATGCTCTGTCTCCAGATAGTCATTTTGTGAGGTGCTGGGAGTTAGGCTTCAACATATAAGTGGTGTTGGGGGAGGATACAGTTCAGCCGATAGCAACCATCAAAGTCAAGAAATTAACATGAGTAATGTATTACCATCTGATCTTCAGACCCCATTCACCAAATGTCCCAATAATGTCTATAGCAGTGGTGTTGGGGGAGGATACAGTTCAGCCGATAGCAACCATCAAAGTCAAGAAATTAACATGAATAATGTATTACCATCTGATCTTCAGACCCCATTCACCAAATGTCCCAATAATGTCTATAGCAAAAGAATCTAGTTCAGAATCCTGGGTTGCATTTAATATCATGTCTCTTTACTCTCATTCCATCTGAAATACTTTCTCAGTTTTTCCTGACTTTCACAGCCTTAATATTTTTCAAGTTACAGATCTGCATTTTAAAAAATGCACCTGAATTTGTATTTGTCTTGTGTTTTCTTCATGATTAGATTCAGATTGCACATCTTTTGCAGAAATATCACAGAAGTGATGCTGCTTCTTCTCATTGCATCCTATCAGGTCACACCAGTTCTTATCTGTCCCATTACTGTCTATGGCCATACCACCCCGAACATGCTTGATCTCATCTGATCTCAGAAGCAATGCAGGGTCAGGCCTGGTTAGTACTTGGATTGGAGACCATTACTGATGATTTTTACTTTATCACTTGATTAAGGTAGTAGTTTCTGGGCTTCCCTACAGTCTTATTCTTTTTCCCTTTGTAATTATCAAATATTCTGTGGGGAGCTACTGTGAAATACCAGCTCATCATCAGACTTTCAAATTCTTTCTTTATTTATAACTGTATTTGCTCAGGGTTTCCTTGTGCAATGTGTTATAATCCATCATTACCATTATGTATTTTGATGATCTAATTGTCTCAGATTTGGCCAATGGGAGCCCCTTCAAGATGATTTCTGGGTCCTTTTAAAATGTGTCATTCATTATGTCAGCATTTTCTTGTTTTCTGGCACAAGATATTCCAGGCTTATCTTATGTTCTCTCTGCTCTAGCCCTGGATTTGGCTATTTTTTCCCCCAAGGAGCTAGTGCTGCTCCCTTCAGTGAGGAACAGTATTAAGGTCTGAGTACTGGTGTAGTCATTTCTATCATAGTAACAATTTCAGTGGATGGAACTAGAGAATATATGTGTGCATATTCACACACACACACACA